>NW_020266306.1:0-1725 GCF_003255815.1 Theropithecus gelada | reverse complement strand
CATCTCAGTTACGGTGGAGGGGTTTCCCCCGAGATCCCACTGAAACACACACACGCAGCTGTTTCTCTGATAGCAGTATTGGCGAAGGTGCTGATACATTACTGACTTAATCTGGTGAACTGGATAGGCGTGACTTTTCTTTCTTTCTTTCTTTCTTTTTTTTTTTTCTTTTTGAGACAGAGTCTCTCTTTGTCACCCAGGCTAGAGTGCAGTGGCGCCATCTCTGCTCACTGCCACCTCTGCCTCCTTGGTTCAAGTGATTCTGCTGCCTCAGTCTCCAGAGTAGCTGGGATCACACGTGTGCAACACTACACTCGGCAAATTTTTGTATTTTTAGTGGAGACGGGGTTTCGTCGTGTTGGCCAGACTGGTCTCAAACTCCTGACCTCAGTGGTCTGCCGGCCTCAGCCTCCCAAAGTGCTGGGATTAGCGGCATAAGCCACTGTGCCCAGCCGACACGCATGACTTAATTGAGTATATTGCCTAATGTTTTCCAAACTCCTAGAATAGCCCCTGACATACAGTGCCTAAACACATAAGAATTGTTGGTGTTCTTGTTAGCTGCTTCTTACTGAATCCCCCAGCTTCCCTACACATGTGGGAGCTCTTATTACCCCCAGTTTACAGCTGAGGAAACTGAGGCAAGGGTAAGTCAGTAGCCCTTACCCGCCCCCCAGCCCTGCTTGGGAAGTGTGGCAGTTGACTATCTTTTTAGGAGACTCAGCCAGGAGCATATCTTTCTCCTGCCTTCTCCTGTGATTCTTTGCATTTCCAAAAGAATCCAGTGTGCACTGTCTGTGATAAGGAAGGGTGAGCAAACATGTTAATCAGGGGTTGATTTATTTATTTATATTTTTAGAGACAGGGTCTTGCTCTCTCATCGAGGCTGGAGTGCAGTGGTGTGATCCTAGCTCCCTATAGCCTCGAACTCCTGATCTCAAGCAATCCTACCACTTCTGCCTCCTGAGTGGCTGGGACTACAGGCATGCACCACCATGCCCAGTTAATTTGTTTTATTTTGTGGAGACAGGATCTCGATATGTTGCCCAGACTGACCTTGAACTCCTGGGCTCCAGTGATCTTCCCGCCTTAGAGTCTCAAAGTGCTGGGATCATAAACATGAGCCACTGTGCCCCGTCCAGGGGTGCATTTACGAGGCTTTGTTGGTGCCTAGTAATCTTAAACTGAAACCACTGGTCCTCAGCTCATAGGTTTGAGTTCATTTCCCCGAGAATTTAGCCTAACTTTCCACCCGCTGATGCTTTAAAGCAAAAACCTGTGGTGTCCGTTTACTCTTCAGAAGAAAAACCTCCATTCATAGCTGCTAGTAACGGCAGATGCTCCTGAAGCCTGCATGCTATGCCAGCCATGTTTCTCAGCACTTTACAGACATTAATTTATCTGAGGCTGACAATTCCGTGGGGCAAACACCTTATTTTCGCCTCAAAGATGAGGAAAGAGAAACAGAGAGAGGTGACTCTCTTGCCCAAGGTCACAAAGAGGGTAAGGGGGAAACTGTTTGAACTCGGGCAAGTGACTCTGGGGGCCATTATTGCTTATTAATGCCTGCATCGAGTGATAGATAAAGGATAGCTGGAGGCTTGTTACTTCATTGAGACATGTATTCGTTTCCCGTGGCTGCCGTAACGACTATCACAAGCTTCGTGGCTTAAAACAGTACAATGTACTTTCCCACAGTCCTGGATGCCAGAAGTTCAACATCAG
>NW_020266305.1:0-1725 GCF_003255815.1 Theropithecus gelada | reverse complement strand
GGGCGGATCACGAGGTCAGGAGATCGAGACCATCCTGGCTAACACAGTGAAACCCCATCTCTACGAAAAATACAAAAAAATTAGCTGGGCGTGGCGGCGGGCGCCTGTAGTCCCAGCTACGCCAGAGGCTGAGGCAGGAGAATGGCGTGAACCCAGGAGGCTGAGCTTCCAGTGAGCCGAGATCGCGCCACTGCACTCCAGGCTGGGTGACAGAGCGAGACTCCCTCTGGAAAAAAAAAAAAAAAAAACAGGGAGGGGGGGAACTAAAAGGGAGTTTACCTCAAATGTCAACATAGACAAGGTAGAGAACCTGAACTTCATCCCCTACCTGGCTTAACAAGGTGGCACCAACACGCTGCTCCTGTTAGATCAGTGTAAGAGAACACTAGTTAAAACAGTTGTTTAAGCCGCATAGTCTCATGACAAGACAAAAATGCGCAGGTTTCAATCAAAAGTTATTTGTGATACCAAAAAGATACCAAGAATTGGGAAGATTTCAAACTGAATGGAAAAAGGCAATAAACAAATGCAAACATTGATATATCTTATTTCCAATATCTCACTGATACATCAGAATTAACTTAAAAACCCCTTTTTTCGTTTGTTCATGGTTGTTTTTTGTTTTCTGAGATGGAGTCTGACTCTGCTGCCCAAGCTGGAGTGCACTGGCATTATCTCGGCTCATCTCCCAAGTTCAAGCCATTCTCCTGTCTCAGCCTCCTGAGTAGCAGGGATTACAGGTGCCGCCATCATGTCTGGCTAAGTTTTGTGTTTTTAGTAGAGACGGGGTTTTGCCATGTTGGCCAGGCTGGCTTCAAACCCTGACCCCAGGTGACTAACCTATCTTGGCCTCCCCAAAAAAACGTTTCGGCCGGACACGGTGGCTCATGCCTGTAATCCCATCACTTTGGGAGGCCGAGGTGGGTGAATAACTCCAGGTCAGGAGTTTGAGAACAGCCTGACCAACATGGACAGACTCCGTCTCTACTAAAATTAGCTGGTGTGGTGGCGCATGCCTGTAATCCTAGCTACTTAGGAGGCTGAGGCAGGAGAATCGCTTGAACCTGGGAGGCGGAGGTTGCAGTGAGCCGAGATCGCGCCATTGCACTTCAGCCTGGGCAACAAGAGCAAAACTTTGTCTCAAAGAAGAAGAAAAACAATTTCAGTGCAACAAATATCCAAACAATATCAACGAACTAAAACAGATATAAAACACAATAAAGAAAAATGGTTTTGGCATAGTGAATTGGGGTAGAAAAAAAAATACAACAAGAAAAATGGAATTCCAAAAATGTTCAAGTAACCCAAAAGAAAGCAGGAAAAAGAACAATCAAAAAACAAAAACTTAAAGGAGGCATGGTGGCTGAGGCCTGTAATTCTAGCACTTTGGGAGGCCATGGTGTGTGAATCATCTAAGGCCGGGAATTCAAGACCAGCCTGGCCGACATAGTGAAACCCCATCTCTGCTAAAAATTGGCTGGGCGTGGTGGCATGTGCCTGTAATCCCAGCTACTTGGGAGACTGAGGCACAAGAAGTGCTTGAACCCAGGAGGCAGGGGTTGCAGTAGGCCAAGATTGAGCCACTACCCTCCAGCCTAGGCAAGAGTAAGACTTGGTTTCAAAAAAAAAAAAAAGGGACTCTGACAACATCTGTAACTATGTAAATGACCCAAATACCTAAATACAGCAAATAAAAGACAAAAACTGGCCAGGTGCAGTGGCTCA
>NW_020266304.1:0-1725 GCF_003255815.1 Theropithecus gelada | reverse complement strand
TGTTGTCTTATATAGTCAGATAGAATCAAGCAAAGTTGGCAGAGCCTAGGCGTCTGCCTAAAAGAAATGGTCTCTCACATTTTCGTGTATATATTAACTCTTCCCGAGTTCCAGTGGCACTATTTCTGGAGTCCTTTTTGAGGCACATAATCCTAAAGTAGGTGTCATTTGTTATTCTATTTCAAAGCATCTTGCTCTTTTTCTTCACAGTACGTTTCAAAATATTTAATATACATTTATTTCTTATAAAAGTTGTTTACCTCACTGGACTTTAAGATCTGTGAGGTTAATCCCATGTCTGTTTTATTTTCTACCTTATTGCCCCTGTTCCCCAGGCACAGAGCAATATGTACCTGACATATATTTGGCTCTCGATACACATTTGTCCTATTTGTGAGTGTGCTTGCTCAACTTCTCTCACTGTGTGTGTAGGTGTGTACTTTCTTGTCATTTCGGGGACACTTAGGAATTTCCTTATTTTGCCTCAATTTCAGCTATGCATTAAAACTATTTTATAAAAACATGTTTTATTGATTTTTTTTTTTTTTTTTGAGACAGAGTTTCACTCTGTTGCCCAGGCAGGAGTGCAGTGTAATGATCTCGGCTCACTGCACCTCTGCCTCCTGGCTTCAAACCATTCTCCTGCCTCAGCCTCCCAAGTAGCTGGGATTACAGGCAGCTACCACCATTCTCAGCTAATTTTTGTATTTTTGGTAGAGACAGGGTTTCACCATGTTGGCCAGGCTGATATTGAACTACTTGGGAGGTTGAGGTGGGAGGATTCAGCTACCTTGGCCTCCCAAAGTGCTGGGATTACAGGGGTGAGCCGCTGCACCTGGGCTTAACATGCTTAAGTGTTTTATATCAGAAGGCATTTTTCTGGTACTCTATTTCAGGAGTTAGCAAACTTCTGTAAAGGGCCAGATAATATTCTCAGCTTTGCTGGCCATGCGATTTCTGTCCCAACTACTCAACTAATTGACATTTCTTGTCACCATCAGCATCACTGGAGTTCTAATTTGTTATTATGATTTAAGTAGCAGGAAATCATCCAGCTGTCAAGACACAAAAGCCCTTCAAAGTCAGGCTCTAAAAGATAAAGCTGGGGGCGGAGCAAGATGGCCGAATAGGAACAGCTCCAGTCTCCAACTCCCAGCGCGAGCGACACAGAAGACCGGTGATTTCTGCATTTTCAACTGAGGTACTGGGTTCATCTCACTGGGGAGTGCCGGACGATCAGTGCTGGTCAGCTGCTGCAGCCCGACTAGCGAGAGCTGAAGCAGGGCGAGGCATTGCCTCACCTGGGAAGCTCAAGGGGGAAGGGAATCCCTTTTCCTAGCCAGGGGAACTGAGACACACAACACCTGGAAAATCAGGTAACTCCCACCCCAATACTGCGCTTTAAGCAAACAGGCACACCAGGAGAGCATATCCCACACCTGGCCGGGAGGGTCCCACACCCAGGGAGCCTCCCTCATTGCTAGCACAGCAGTCTGTGATCTACCAGCAAGGCAGCAGCGAGGCTGGGGGAGGGGCGCCCGCCATTGCTGAGGCTTAAGTAGGTAAACAAAGCTGCTGGGAAGCTCCAACTGGGTGGAGCTCACAGCAGCTCAAGGAAACCTGCCTGTCTCTGTAGACTCCACCTCTGGGGACAGGGCACAGTAAACAATAACAAACCCAGCAGAAAGCTCTGCAGACGCAAACGACTCTGTCTGACAGCTTTGA
>NW_020266303.1:0-1725 GCF_003255815.1 Theropithecus gelada | reverse complement strand
ACCTGAGCTGGGGCAGTGGGGAGCCTGTCATCACCACCACCACCACCACCCGGGACAAAGAGGCCCAGAACCACACAACGAGCTTACAAACTCACCGAGGCGACGACCGAGCAATGTGCATGGAGTGATGCGAACATGCAGATGTCAGGGCCACGCGCGGCGTTGGTTTTGTGCATCAACCTGAGCGTGCCCGGGGTGCCCAGATGGCTGGTTCTGCATTATTTCTGTGTGAGATGCATGTTTACCTCTGGACTGAGTGGAGACCCATCTTCGCCAGTGTGTGGGACACCACCCTATCCACCCAGGGCCCGAGTGAAACAGCAAGGCGGGGAAAACTGGGTTCACTCCATCTGTCTGGCTGATGGGCCAGTAACATCTGTCTTCTGCCGCCCGTGCTCCTGGGTCTCAGCTCCTCAGACCCGGGTGGGATCTGCACCCTCCGCTTCTCAAGTCTTCAAGCCACACCCTCCCAGGACTCTAGCTTGCAGGCTGTGGGTCCTGGGGCTTCTTGGACTCTGTAGCCCCTGCAGCAAGCCTCGCCCTGGAGACACACGCACACCCGGCTGGCTGTCTCTCTGGAAGCCCTGACTAAAAGCCGCCCCTAAAAGTGGTCTTCAGGGTTTCTTTCCAGCCCTAAGATCCCAGCGGACCTCCTACAATTCTAGGCAGAAAGGTGAACGGAGACCAATGGACAACGGTGTGTGCGAGGACACGCCAGGCAGCAGCACTGGGCAGGAGGACCCTAATGCTCACTAAACAAAGAATCAATGCTGCTTGCCACAAAAATGAGAGCAGTAAAGATTTCTTCAAACAGAAATGAGTTTGTTTCATGATTTGCTCTTAATACATAAGAAAGCATAAAAGTAGGCCTATTAACAATTACATAAGTCTTTAGAGGCCCTTGAACTACTTCTATCCCTTTGTGTTTTTATAGAAAATAAGCCTGAGGTTAAAGAGAATAACGTCACTGGCCACAGCTGGGGCCACGCGAGGACACAGCTTATACCCCTGAGGTCCCTGGGTGCCCCTTTTCCTTCCCTTGCTATTTATGGAAATATGGGAGAAACCAGGAGGTCTGAGCGTGGACATGGCCGTGCTCCCAGGGGCCGAGGAAAGCACCCATCTGTCCAGTCTTCCCTCCACCCCGCGGTTTCCTCCTACCCAGACACTTGGGCTGATGCGGCTCACGCACTCAACAGCGCCATCATTAAACGTTTAGCTTCGCATCACGAGGGCCTCCTCTGGCCTCCTCTGACCACTCCTGAACCTGCAGTCAGCACTAATCTGCAGGACATGCGTGGACAAAGTTGATGGATCACGGCCTCCAACGAGGAAGGTGCCAGGCAAGGAGTCGGAGAGCCGGGGATGGAGCAGCACTCACCCAGGGAGGCGAAGGCCAACAGCGGCCACCACCGAGGACCTCCCTTCCCACCCTGAGGGCAGCTCACCCAGGGAAGCGAAGGCCGACACCGGCCACCACTGAGGGCCTTGAGGGCTCTCCCCACCCTGAAGGCGGCTGCGATCACATTTCCCATCGCACCAAGAGACCCCTGTATTGAGCACAAACCTTTCCAATCTTCGAATCAATAAGGAATCACAACACAGACATTCCCTCAATCCAAATGGCCAGCCCACAAAACAGACACGCAATCATACACATTTCCTGTGGGAAAATCAGTCAGTCCCTGGGGCCTCGCGCCAGGGGTGGGGGAGCATCATGGGGAG
>NW_020266302.1:0-1726 GCF_003255815.1 Theropithecus gelada | reverse complement strand
GACAGTTTTAGAACACAAACTGTGGTAATTTTGAAAACACAAAAGCTAAGACCACTAATTAGGTCTATGTGGACACCAAGTCCACCACAACCTGTTCTGTCCTCTGGGGCTTTGCCCACACATTTCCCTTGCCTGAGATTCCTTCTGCTTCCCACCCTTCCAAATGCTGTATCTCCCCCCAGAAAACCTGCCAAGAGCACTCCAGCCTGCACATCTTCCATTCCAGCTATCCAGAGGCATCCTTGTGTTGACTAAACCAAACTATTTTGCAGAGAAGGCATCTAAACACTTCTACTGCAGACTATTCACCTTAATAATTGTTATCGTGACATTATTCAATAACAAAATGAGGGCAAGAAGTCCTCTCACTCCCTTATCCTGGAGAATCCAAGCCAGTGTCTTTCCCACTTGCTTTGCCCAAACCCTGGGACCTTTCAAAGTAACAGTTTAATGGAAGAGAAAGAAAATCTAAAAGAAAAACTCTCCAAAAAATTAAACTCAGGCAAAGAACCATGGGATTAAAAATTTTTATTCTTTATGTATTTCATTTCTGAAACGTAGAAATCTATCTCCCACTCCTTAAATCTGCCACTGGGCTAAGAGAGTATTGTATGGAATGTGCACTTACTGATTTAACAGAATTAGAACATCCAGGCACTCGCTGAGATTTTGCTTCCACAACCACTCAAAGTCTAGTGATTAGTTAATGAGTTAACACTACACTTGATCTTCACATTTTGGATATGCTGACGGTAGACAGGGACTTGTTTTGGGAAAGGAAGTATACACTAGACATTGCTACCCATTACCCAGCCACCACCACCTTTCCTTTAAAGTACCCCACTCTTCCTTTAAGGTTTCAGAGTCTCAGAAAGTGGGAAGAAAAGAAGTTTTTGCATTTTCAGATCAAAAGAAAGTACATTTGTACAACCACATAATACCTATGCAAAGGTTTGTTGAAATCTAAACACAAGACAGAAGTAGTTCTAGCACCTCCGCCAAAAGTAAGGTAAGTAAACTTTTCCTTAATATACACTTTCAGCAGCATCGACACCTAAAAGTGTTCGACTTTACTACTGTACTAAATTAAATTACATTCATTTTGTCAATATGTGTTCCAAATTCCTACTGCTCTTTGTCTCCAAGGGGTTCCTGCTGAATATTGAGACAGTTGAAGATTACTAGGGGAAAAAATTCTTAATAATTGAAGTAAGGGTCATCTAAAGATAATATGCCACATATACAGTCACAGTCATATTTTCAACTTTAACAAGATTCAGTTGTCAAAGTTGTACAGCAAACACTATCCTAAGCTTAGCCTCTTCAGGCATTTCATTTATAAATACTGTAAAGAAAAGCCGGTCACAAAATGCCACATTTTGTATGATTCTATTTATATGAAATGTCCAGGGGATGCAAATCTACAGAGAGAAATTAGATCAGAGGTTGCCAGGATCAACGGTGGGGGAGATGGGTACAGGACGTGACTGCTAATGGGCACGGGGTTTCTTTTTGGGGAGATGAAAACGTTCTGAAATTAGGGAGTGGTAATGGTTGCGTAACTCTGAATACACTAAAAACCACTGAACTGTACACTTGAAGGGTGAGGCTTATCATACAAAAACTATATCGCAATAAAGCTGTTAGTTTAAAAAATGTTTGGCTATGTCAAGAAACAAAGAAATAGGGTCATAGCTAGAAGATGTGGGATATAAAATACATGGAA
>NW_020266301.1:0-1727 GCF_003255815.1 Theropithecus gelada | reverse complement strand
AAGGCTTGCAAAGAGATCCACGAAATACAGATGTAACTCTGTGAGTGGAAGTCACACATCACAAAGCCCTTTCTAAGAAAGCTTCCTTCCAGTTTTTCTCTGAGGATATTTTGTTTTTCATCATAGCCCTCTAAGGGCTTCCAAATATCACTTTTCGAATTCCACAAGAACAGGCTTAGCGAGCGGCTTCTTGAGGGAAAAGGTGTAACTCTCTGAGATGAATTAGCAGAACACTAAGCCGTTTCTAAGAAAGCTTCTTTCCAACTTTCATCGGAGGATATTTCCTTTTTCACCATAGCCCTCTATGGGCTTCCAAATGTCACTTTCCAAATTCCACAAGAACTGTCTTAGTGAAAGGCTTCTTGAGGGGAAAGCTGTAACTCTGTGAGATGATTTCACAGAACACAAAGAAGTTACTCAGAAAGCTTCTTTCTCTTTGTTATTGGAGGATATTTCCTGTGGCCATAGAGTCTTCCATGGGATACGAAATATCTGTTCTCAGATTCCACAGAAATAAGGCTAGCAAAGAGATCCACGAAATACAGATGTAACTCTGTGAATGGAAGTCACACATCACAACGCAGTTTCTCAGAAAGCTTCTTTCTAGTTTTCTCTGAGTATATTTTCTTTTGCACTGTAGCCCTCTATGGGCTTCCAAATATCANTAACTCTGTGAGATGAATTAACAGACCACTAAGCCGTTTCTGAGAAAGCTTCTTTCTAGATTTCATCGGCAGATATTTCCTTTTTCACCATAGCCCTCTATGGGCTTCCAAATATCACTTTTCAAATTTCACAAGAACTGTCTTCATGAAAGGCTTCTTGAGGGGAAAGCTGTAACCCTGTGAGAAGATTTCACAGAAGACAAAGCGGTTTCTCACAAAGCTTCATTCTCTTCGTTATCGGAGGATATTAACTTTGGCCCTAGAGACTTCAAAGGGATCCAAAATATCAGTTCTCAGATTCCACAGAAATAAGGCTAGCAAAGTGTTCAAAGAAATAGAGATGTAACTCTGTGAGTGGAAGTCACACGTCACAAAGTAGATTCTAAGAAAGCTTCTATCCAGTTTTTCCTTGAGGATATTTTGTTTTTCACCATTGCCCTCTTTGGGCTTCCAAATATCACATTGCAAATTCAACAAAAGAGGCTAAACGAGCGGCTTCTTGAGAGGAAAGCTGTAACTCTGTGAGATGAATTAACAGAACACTAAGCAGTGTCTCAGAAAGCTTATTTCCAGTTTTTCTCTGAGGATATTTCCTTTTTCACCAGTGCCCTCTATGGGCTTCGAAATATCACTTTTCAAATTCCACAAGAACTGTCTTAGCGAAAGGCTTCTTGAGGGGATCGCTGTAACTCTTTGAGATGATTTCACAGAACACAAAGAAGATTCTCAGAAAGCTTCTTTCTCTTTGTTATCGGAGGAAATTTCCTTTGGCCGTAGAATCTTCAAGGGGTGGAAATATCTGTTCTCAGATCCAACAGAAATAAGGCTAGCAAAGAGATCCAAGAAATACAGATGAAACTTTGTGAGTGGAAGTCGTACATCACAAAGCAGTTTCTCAGAAACCTTCTTTCCTGTTTTTCTCTGAGGATATTTTCTTTTTCACCATAGCCCTCTATGGGCTTCCAAATATCATTTTGCAAATTCCCCAAGAGCAGGCTTAGCGAGCGGCTTCTTGAGGGAAAAGCTGTAACTCTGTGAGATGAATTAACAGAACACTAAGCA
>NW_020266300.1:0-1726 GCF_003255815.1 Theropithecus gelada | reverse complement strand
TATATACACTTTATTATTTATTTATTTATTTATTTATTTACTGAGACGGAGTTTCACTCTTGTTGCCCAGGCTGGAGTGCGATGGCACCATGTCGACTCACCACAACCTCCACCTCCTGGGTTCAAGCGATTCTCCTGCCTCAGCCTCCTGAGTAGCTGAGATTACAGGCACGCGCCACCAAACCTGGCTAATTTTATATTTTTAGTAGAGATGGGGTTTCTCCATGTTGGTCAGGCTGGTCTCAAACTCCCAACCTCAGGTGATTCACCCACCTTGGGCTCCCAAAATGCTGGGATGACAGGCGTGAGCCACCGTGCCCAGGCTTTATTTATTTTTTTTAAAGACAGGATCTGACTGTGTCTCCTAGGCTGAAGTGGCCAATCTTGGCTCACTGCAACCCAAGGTTCAAGTGATCCTCCCATCTCAGCCTCTCGAGTAGCTGGGACCACAGGCATGCACCACCACACCTGGCTATTTTTAAAATTTTTTCTAAAGATGGAGTTTCGCTATGTTGCCCAGGCTGGTCTTGAATTCGTGGGCTCAAGCGATCGGGCTGCTTTGGCCTCCCAAAGTGCTGGGATTACAGGTGTAAGCCACCGTGCCTGGCCATATACACATTTTAAAGAGACAGAAGGAAACAGAATAATGGCTATGAACAAGGGCTTTGTGGAGACCCCAAGTCAAACTCCCATCTCTGCCATTTTATTAGTTGTATGACTTGGGGCAAGTCAGTTTCTCACAGTGAGTCTCAGTATTCGAACCTGATAAATGGGTACAGATGGTAATAGAGACAAAACATCACAACAGTACTGGCTGCACACATAACAAGCAACAGCAGCTCTGTCGCTATGAGTGATGATAAAATATTACTTGTGTTTATCCCTGCGTCAGCTTTTAAGAGACTCATTTGTCCTCTCAACTCCTATAATGGGCCGTATACATTTATAAGAGTTTAAAAAAGAAAGAAGTTAAAAGAAGGGCTCTGCCGGATGTGATGGCTCACATCCGTAATCCCAGCACTTTGGGAGACCAAGGCAGGAGGATCACTTGAGACCAGAAGTTTAAGACCAGCCTGGGCAAAATAATGAAACCTCATCTCTCCAAAAAAATTTTAAAACTAGCCAGGCGTGATGGCGTGCGCCTGTAGTCCCAGCTACTCGGGAGGAGGGCTGGAGCCCAGGAGTTTGAGGCCGCAGTGAGCTACGCACTCCAGCCTGGTGTGCACTGCGCCACTGCACTCCAGCCTGGGGAGGAGACTGAGACCCCGTCTCTAAAAACAAAAAGAAGTGCTCTAGGAAGAGATGCTATGCCTGTGTGAGAACCTGTCTTCCTGCCAGAGTGGGAAGGGCCCAGAGCCTGCAGCGCTCTGGAACGAGGAGCAGGGCGCGCTGGGTTCCAGACTCTGGAGCTAAGTTGGAGGCAGGGGATGTGACAGTGCATGCACAAGCCAAGGGCAGGTGATGGCAACAATCCCCACTTGCTCCTTTCACTTAGAAATAAATTGTGGGGTGCGGTGGCTCAAGCCTGTAATCCCAGCACTTTGGGAGGCCAAGGCGGGCGGATCACAAGGTCAGGAGATCAAGACCACGGTGAAACTCCGTCTCTACTAAAAATACAAAAAATTAGCCAGGCACGGTGGCCGGCGCCTGTAGTCCCAGCTACTCAGGAGGCTGAGGCAGGAGACTGGCGTGAACCCAGGAGGCGGAGCTTGCAGTGAGCCGAGAT
>NW_020266299.1:0-1726 GCF_003255815.1 Theropithecus gelada | reverse complement strand
TGGCCGGATCTCAGCTCACTGCAAGCTCCGCCTCCCGGGTTCACGCCATTCTCCTGCCTCAGCCTCCCGAGTAGCTGGGACTACAGGCGCCTGCCACCTCGCCCGGCTAGTTTTTTGTATTTCTTAATAAAGACGGGGTTTCACCGTGTTAGCCAGGATAGTCTCGATCTCCTGACCTCGTGATCCGCCCGTCTCGGCCTCCCAAAGTGCTGGGATTACAGGCTTGAGCCACTGCGCCCGGCCGTAACAGGGTTTCAAAAAAATACCTAGGTTTATGTCAAATTATATAAGCTAAAGTTTTTCAAATGTATTGTAGAATTACA
Organism: Theropithecus gelada; assembly: GCF_003255815.1. Taxonomy (NCBI): domain Eukaryota; kingdom Metazoa; phylum Chordata; class Mammalia; order Primates; family Cercopithecidae; genus Theropithecus; species Theropithecus gelada. Next base: position 1,403 of record NW_020266299.1, on the reverse strand, counting down.
ATTTGTGGCCTAAGTTTTCATCAGATTCTGAGTTCCACATTGACTAAAGATCAAGAAGGAACATAAAATCTAATATTCAAAATAGAATTAAAAGTTACATGCCAGGCGCGGTGGCTCACCTCTATAATCCCAGCACTTCGGGAGGCTGAGGTGGGTGGATCACTTGAGGTCAGGAGTTCGAGACTAGCCTGGCCAATATGATGAAACCCTGTCTCTATTAAAAATACAAAAATTAGCCAGGTGTGGTGGTGGGCACCTGTAGTCCCAGCTACTTGGAAGGCTGAGGTGGGAGAATCGCTTGAACCCAGGAGGCAAAGGTTGCAGTGAGCCGAGATTGTGCCACTGCACTCCAGTCTGGGTGACAGAGTGAGACTCTGTCTCAAAAGTTACAATATTCCAGCAATGTGGTAGTCTAGTCTAAGCCTGTTTACTGGTGATAATCCAGAAGTCATTGAATACCAAAGCAAAGACCTAACCTAGATCTTAGATTGAGTTGAAACATGACTTCTCATGACTTCTAGCCTTTTTCTGGGTTTTACTTTCCATTGCGATATATAATGAGAATGCTATCTCTTTGGACATAGTTGAAGAGAGCTAGTTAGCTTTTGTGTGCCCTGATCATCTGCCTTTCTCTTACACACCTTTTTTTTTGGGGGGGATGGGGGTGACAGAGTCTCGTTCTGTTGCCCAGGCTGGAATGCAGTGGTGTGATCTCGGCTCTCTGAAACCTCCGCCTCCTGGGTTCAAGCAATTCTCTGCCTCAGCCTCCCGCATAGCTGGGATCACAGGCACCTGCCACTAGGCCCGGCTAATTTTTGTATTTCTAGTACAGATGAGGTTTTACTATCTTGGCCAGGCTGGTCTTGAACTCCTGACCTCGTGATCCACCCGCCTTGGCCTCTCAAGGTGCTGGGATTACAGGGATAAGCCACCATGCCCCGCCCAAAATGAACAGCTTCTTTAGCACATGCCTTTATGTATGATTTTAAACTCCCTCTCCATTTTCCTCTCTTCTATAAGAATATTTTTATTTGCCTGTGTTGCCCTAAAAACGCAATGCTTAGAATTGAACATGCAGTTCCAGATGAGATCTGACCAGTATGAAGTACGATGCAACTGTTCTCTACCATCTTGACAGTGTACTTCTTATATGTCATTTAACAAACAGGAAGTTAAAGAAAAAAAGTTTTACAGCTATTGGAATGTATGTAGCTGGCAATCCAAAAGTATTTCTGAATGTTAAATGAGAAGCCAAACTGGGAATGGTGGCTCATGCCTGTAATCCCAGCACTTTAGGAGGCCAATGTGGGAGAATCACATGAGCCCAGGAATCAAGACCAGCCTGAGCAACATAGTAAGACCCCCTTCTCTACAAAAAAATTAAAAATTAGCCAGGCATGGCG
>NW_020266298.1:0-1726 GCF_003255815.1 Theropithecus gelada | reverse complement strand
ATATCTGTTCTCAGATTCCATAGAAATAAGGCTAGTAAAGAGATTCAGGAAAAAGAGAGGTAACTCTGTGAGATGAATTAACAGAACACTAAGCAGTTTCTCAGAACGCTTCTTTCCAGATTTCATCTGAGGATATTTCCTTTTTCACCATAGCCCTCTTGGGGCTTCCAAATATCACTTTGCCAATTCCACAAGAACTGTCTTAGCGAAAGGCTTCTTGAGGGGAAAGCTGTAACTCTGTGAGGTGATTTCATAGAACACAAAGAAGTTTCTCTGAAAGCTTCTTTCTCTTTGTTATCGGAGGATATTTCCTTTGGCCCTATAGTCTTCAAAGGGATCCGAAATATCTGTTCTCAGATTCCACAGAAATAAGGCTAGCAAGAGATCCACGAAACAGAGATGTAACTCTGTGATATGAATTAAGAGAACACTAAGCAGTTTCTCAGAAAGCTTCTTCCCAGATTTCATCTGAGGATATTTCCTTTTTCACCATAGCCCTCTATGGGCTTCCAAATATCACTTTGCCAATTCCACAAGAAGTGTCTTAGCGAAAGGCTTCCCGAGGGGAAATCGGTATCTCTGTGAGATGATTTCACAGAACACAAAGAAGTTTCTCAGGAAATTCTTTCTCTTTGTTATTGGAGGATATTTCCTTTGGCCCTACGGTCTTCAAAGGGATCCGAAATATCTGTTCTCACATTCCACAGAAATAAGGCTAGCAAAGAGATCCACGAAACACAGATGTAACTCTGTGAGATGAATTAACAGAACAATAAGCAGTTTCTCAGTAAGCTTCTTTCCAGATTTCATCTGAGGAAACTTTCTTTTTCACCATAGCCCTCTATGGGCTTCCAAATATCACTTTACCAATTCCACAAGAACTGTCTTAGCGAAAGGTTTCTTTAGGGGAAAGCTGGAACTCTGTGAGATGATTTCACAGAATACAAAGTAGTTTCTCAGAAAGCTTCATTCTCTTTCTTATCGGAGGATATTTCCTTTGGCCCTATAGTCTTCAAAGGGATCCAAAATATCTGTTCTCAGATTCCACAGAAATAAGGCTAGCAAGAGATCCACGAAATACAGATGTAACACTGTGAGATGAATTAAGAGAACACAAAGCAGTTTCTTAGAAAGCTTCTTCCCAGATTTCATCTGAGGATGTTTCCTTTTTCACCATAGCCCTCTATGGGCTTCCAAATATCACTTTGCGAATTCCAAAATAACTGTCTTAGCGAAAGACTTCTTGAGGGGAAATCGGTTTCTCTGTGAGATGATTTCACAGAACACAAAGAAGATTCTCAGGAAATTCTTTCTCTTTGTTATTGGAGGATATTTCCTTTGGCCCTATGGTCTTCAAAGGGATCCGAAATATCTGTTCTCAGATTCCAAAGAAATAAGGCTAGCAAAGAGATCCACGAAATACACATGTAAGTCTGTGAGATGAATTAACAGAACACTAAGCAGTTTCTCAGAAAGCTTCTTTCCAGATTTCATCACAGGATATTTTTTTATCACCATAGCCCTCTACGGGCTTCCAAATATCACTTTGCCAATTCCACAAGAACTGTCTTAGCGAAAGGCTTTTTGAGGGGAAAGCTGTATGTCTTTGAGATGATTTCACAGAGCACAAAGAGGCTTCTCAGGAAATTCTTTCTCTTTGTTATCGGAGGATATTTCCTTTGGCCCTATAGTCTTCAAAGGGATCCGAAATATCTGTTCTCAGATT
>NW_020266297.1:0-1727 GCF_003255815.1 Theropithecus gelada | reverse complement strand
CTTGTGGAGCAATCTGATATCTTCTCTGATTTCTTTTTCCTGATCTTTTACAGTTTTCACCTTTATGTAATTTCACTTTTTTTTTTTTTGGAAGACAGAGTTTCACTCAGTGCAGTGGTGCAGTCTCGGCTCACTGCAATCTCCACCTCTTGGGGTCAAGCAATTCTCATGCCTCAGCTGGATTATGGATGTTCACCACCACACCTGGCTAATTTCTCTATTTTTAGTACAGACAGGGTTTCGTCATGTTGCCCAGGCTGGTGTCAAACTCCCGGGCTCCAGTGATCTGCCGGCCTCAGCCTCCCAGAGTGCTGGGATTACAGGCGTGAGCCACCGTGCCCAGCCTAACAATTTTGTTTTTTAGCAATTCACTTTCATTAAGTTTTTGCAAAGTTTTCAGCTTATTTTTCACAGTAAAAATAAAACTATTTACATTTGCAATTGTATTTTATCCCTTTATGTAATATTTAATCAACTTACGTAATTATGCTGATATATGCAATTGGGAACACGTACAGTGGTACGGTTGACCAGCGGTCAGCACGGTGGCAACAGAAGCAGGCAGGCAAATGGGAGGGTGGTCCGCAAGCGTCTGCAGTGTGCCGGGCCCCAGTTAATGGGTGTCACGGAGGCAGTGGGCCGTTGGTTCTGTGAAGCAGTGAACATTGAGCCCAGGCTAGTAAGAGTCAGGACTTGGTTTTTCATGTAATGAAAACAAAAGGAAAACTCCGCCTTCCCTTTCTTTCTTGCTTCTATATCAACCTCAAGTGTCACCTCGATTTCATTTGCTCAGTAGCCTCCCTTGCAGTATTAACTGTGCACACGGGTGGTCTACATTAGTGTGCGTTTTTCATTAGATTATTGTCAGTCATTTAAAATTTTTCATTAAAATGCACAGTTGTTGTTATTTGAATGCATTTGTATTTTTTTTTTTTTTTTTTTTTTTTTTGAGACGGAGTCTCGCTCTGTAGCCCAGGCTGGAGTGCAGTGGCCGGATCTCAGCTCACTGCAAGCTCCGCCTCCCGGGTTCACGCCATTCTCCGGCCTCAGCCTCCCGAGTAGCTGGGACTACAGGTGCCCGCCACCTCACCCGGCTATTTTTTGTATTTCTTAGTAGAGACGGGGTTTCACCGTGTTAGCCAGGATGGTCTCGATCTCCTGACCTCGTGATCCGCCCATCTCGGCCTCCCAAAGTGCTGGGATTACAGGCTTGAGCCACCACGCCCGGCCGCATTTGTATTTTTTAGGGCAAGTGTGGTCTTGGGGAGATGGTGACTGTGGGAAATTGGGCAGAGGTGGTAGTGATGGCTGCAAAACCCCAAAGCTGATTGAAAAGCTTCAAGACTTGGATGTGGTCAGAGTCCGCTGTGGAAGTCAGTTTTCCATTGCTTTCACGAAAGACGGCCAAGTTTATTCATGGGGAAAAGGTGACAACCAGAGACTTGGACACGGACCAGAGGGACATGTTCGTTATCCAAAACTCTTAGAAGGCTCGCGAGGTGAGTGCAAACGGAAACTGTTAAAACCCTTCAGGACCGTTTCTTTAGTGATGTTTTAAATTTTGCAGGTTTTGTGTTCTTGACCTGACATTCCGTGAATGGGCTGTCATTAGAAATTTTGACAGCCGGCTTGGTGCAGGGATTGATACTAACTGGAAAGTGGGTGTGTCTCTATTACAAATGACTTTGAATTATTCTTACCAAATTTAATTTAAACCCATTGAGTTT
>NW_020266296.1:0-8051 GCF_003255815.1 Theropithecus gelada | reverse complement strand
TTCCATTTGAGTCTGAAGCCCAAACTCCTGCTTGAAATTCCTAGAATTTGGAATTTTGTTTTGTTTAAAATCCTAGGATTCTGGTAGGTACATCCCAAGTGTCTTGAGACACAAAGACACATCAAATGTGAAAGAGATGTAAAGACAGAAATCTTGCGACAAGGTATTTATTTGGGATGAGAAAAGGAAATTGAGGGCAAGGTAGAGGAGTAACAAGAATTTCTTTTAACTCTCACAGTAACTTCTGAGCTGGTTTTTGTTGATTCTGCAAGCTCAGCGGCAACAGATCTGATAGAGTCAACCACGAAAGTCGCAGGACCGCAAACGCTGTTATAACAGACGGCAAATTCCTAGTATGCAAATGCACCTCAAGCCTCTCTCTGACTCTGGGGACACAAAGAGAGCATCATAAATGGATCAGAAGGTCTGCAGTGGGTGGTAAAGGGAATTCTGGAGAAGTCACGTGCTAGCTGAGGAGTGATGTTGGCTGCATTAGGGCCGGTATCATGAACAACCTCAGTCAATAGGAATAAATACACAGAACAGTGCCGGCCATGCAGTGTCTGAGACTTATTCTCATTTGCTCTCATTTTTATGCCTCTGCCCCATCACACACACACACCTGAACACACTCTTAGGCTTGGCTCTGCTTTTCAAAAAGTATTCTATAGATACAGTAAAATATTCTCCTTATAGTGAAGTCTACTTGTATGATTCCAGAAAGAGCTAGTCAGACTATTTGTATCTTAAACCTACTGAATTTCACAGACATATGATGATTTCAAGTTTTATTTTTTAATTTTATTGATTTTCTAAAGTGAAAGGATCATTAAGGAAGTAAAGGAATAAAAGGATTGTTACTCTCCAGGCAGAGATGCCTCAAGTCTTTAAAGACAGAAAACCTGTCAGATTTCTTTGGCTCTGTATTCAATTTATAGATGAGAAAACCAAGGCCAAGAGATGCTAAATGAAGCCACCTAAGTGACATGGACCATTGAGTCTATATTCCCGACTCTGTCTCCCATCCATCCCTCTAGACCCTGCAGCTCTGCATGCCGGCCTGTCTCACCTGAAAGCGGAAGAACGGCACTTTCATTCCGTGTAAAGGAATGAGCCATTCCCTGATCATCTGCTCCAGGCTGCTCCTGGATGGCAGCTTCATCAGCTCTTGCCTGACGTGCCTCTGCCTGTGCGTGCAGGGCCACCAGGAGAAGCATGGCAGTGAGGAAGGCGAAGGTCCTCATGGCTGGAGTGACCTGGAAGAGGCAGAGCAGGAGCAGACAAGTCGGGAGAGACTAGTTAGCCTGCATTTCTATGTCTGCAGAGAGAAGGCTCAGAGACAGGAAATCTTGAACCTTCTCAGAGAGAGGAGCTGTGCATTTCACTGGAGATTGTATGGGATCCCATTGGTCTCAATGTCCATGTTTTCTTCCTTGGCTCTCCCAGCTTTCACTCTAGTTTGAATCTCTATGTTTAGTGTGTGTGCTGGGTGGAGAGGATGGTGAAGATGAGGAACCTGGCATCTTTTTCCTGTTTCTCACTTCATTACATATTTACTTTTTACTGTTCTACCAAAGGATAACAGCAGTGCTTTGTTCAGTAAGTTCAGGCTACAAATGTCTCCTTTCCTTCAGATGGCCCCACTACTCTCTATAGGTCTACACTCTGGCAGCAGGCATGAATTCCTATCAAGTGAAGGGTCATTTATTGCAGGCATCAAGGGCATGACCAGTCTCATGAAGGCATGAGGTGAGTAGCCTCCTGTAGGGGCCAGTGTGAAGAGGACAATGACCCTACCATGCGATAGGTGAAATGAACACAGTGATATCGAGGTAAAAAGTTCGTCTACAGCCAAAAATTTATTTTTCCAGCTCCATTGAGATATGAATAAAAATTGAAAATGATTTATATCTACTGTATACCACCTTAGGATTTGACATTTGTATACGTGTGGTCCTTTATTGTATACTATATACACAAATCAACTCAAAATAGATCGAAGACCCAAACATAGACCTGAAACCATAAAATAATGAGAGGAATATATGAAGATAACACTTTGACATTGATGTTGGTAATGATATCTTTGGTATGATATCAAAGACACAGGCAATAAAAGGGAAAATAGTCAAGTGGAGTTGTATTGACCGCTAAAGCATCTGCACGTCAAAAAAGAAAACAACAAACAAACAACTGAATGAAAAAGCAACCCAGAAAATGAAAGGCAATGACTGCAAACCCTAAATGCTAGAAAGGGTAAATATCTAAATACATAAGGAAGTCAAACAACTCAATAGCAAATAACAAATAACCTCATTGAAAAATAGGCTGAGGAGCAGGATGGGCTTTTCTCCACATCAAAGAATGTTTTAAGGAGCTACTGTTGCTCTATTGGACGTGTCAAGTAGGACGTGTATTTAGACAGAAATTCCTTGAGTTCCTCTATTAACTGAGCTGGTAGCCAGTGCTCCCAGCAGCCACCAGAGGTTCAGACAGAAAAGCACAGCAGGGAATTCACCCACTAGGTCCCTCTGGGGTGGCCCAGGAGTCACAGGTCAGACTGGGGACACAGCTTCCATGTTGAAACCTCAATGGGAAAGTTTAAGGTTTCTGTTACTTACAGATCCTTGTGCTACGCAGAGTGACCAGAGAGGGCAGACAGCAGTCCTCTGTCCCGGGTCTCCTGTAGCAAGGGCAGTTGTGCACAAACAGGAGAGGACTTCCCTATTTAAGTGTCATTTGGGATCAGGTGTCCTAATATCCTGGGTTACTTTCCGTTGGGTACATTAAATAACTCTTTTGGCAAGGAGAGTTGAGAAATTTGGTAGGAAACCTGGGTTCACACAGGAGTCCAGGGAGGCTCCCCTTATCTTCCTTGGTCAGTTCAGCCCTGGCCAGGCCCAGGCAGCAACCAACGATGAATTCCCCATGACTCCTAAGACAATGGACCCCGAGATGCCTGTGCTGGTGGCTGAGGCTGAGCTCGCTGCATCAAGGGAATATTTAAAGCCCCCAAGAGAGCCTGGCCTGCATCTCACAGGATACGCTCTGTTAGCGAGACAAGGACCTGACCTAATTGACACCCATGCACAGGAGAAGATTAGGAATCTTGCCTGAACCAGCCTCCCCAGTTCCTGTGCTCTAACCATAACAACACATCAAAGCTGATGGCTGGGCTAGGGTATTGCAGAACATCTGGTTGAGACTGAATCCCACCTCGGCTTGTGTTTCCAGGCAGGGCAGGTTCTGTTGGGTTCGTTAAGGATGTACACACAGCATGTGGTTCCCTGGAGCGGACAGTTGCCTCATTGCTTAGGCAATGGACAGTTTAAGGCTAAACGAGTGTCTAGGACCATCGGGTCCAAGGACTCCTGAGTTTGTTGCTTGAGACCTAATGTCTCTTGGAAATCTCTCAGGGAGGCGGCCAAGGTGGCAGCGAGATGGGTGTTAGCTTGCATCACCTGGTGCTGTGTGCTCAAATACCTTGTTCCGTAGCCAATTCTGGGCAGGCTTATGAGTCTCCATACACACAGCATGAGTGGCACAATCACTGAGTGCTTGAGATATGCGGACTTCAGCTCCTCTGGTCCCTCCTGTGTTGTTTGGGAAGTCCTAGGGAGACTCGTTTACATTTTAAATATACCACTCATTACCCTCAGTCTCTTTCTCATAGTGAGGTAGGTGGAATAAGGTTTCTGAAAATGAGAAAAGAATGCAGTCACTCCTGAGGGAATAAATACCTAAGGTGAGGTTGCTGAACCCAGTGTGCAGGCCAGGAAGCCCCTGTCACCATGGGAGGGTCGTGTACAGCGCCGGTCCAGCAGGCTGGGCACTCATGGCCTCCTCTGAAGCTCTGTGTGAAGGAAGCAGGTATTGGGCTGTGGTGGACTGGGGGCAGCGGAGTGACAGCTGAAGCATCTCCCTCAATCTTAATGAAGGAAGAGGTGTCTCAAGCCTTGCTGGGGTGGTCGCTGTGGCAGAGCAGTGAGGTCAGCTGTCTCTTGAGGAAGCAGTGAGTTCCTGATGTGTGGCAGCCCCAGGAACTTCAGCATTGGAGGAAGTGAGCAACAGTCTCATCCCAGCAGAAAAAGAAAGTTGGGCTGTTTGGGGAAACTGAGGCCCAGGTGAAGGTTTTAGGTTCTAGGGCATTAGCAGGTGCCTGTAAGGGCCTAATGACAAGGTTATAGGGGCAAAATATGAAGTGGTGTATATGCACATGAGGAAGATCTCTGAGTTCTGGTAATGCCTTCATGTCCTTTAGAAGTGAAACCTGGACTTGCTTCCTCCACACAGAACACACTCCAGTCCATAGGCATTTCCCCAGCACTGCATGAGGGTTAGCACTGAAGAGTTGGTTAGATTTGGGCATGGGGTTGTTACACACAGGTCCCCCAAGTTCATAATTTTTGCATAGCTTCTAGGGCAGCCTTAAAATTTGACTGAGACTCTGTAAGTTCCTTGCACCATAAAGTAATGGGATTACACTGAAGGCAAATGGTGATCTCAGCAAAATTCCACTCAATGATGTCAACCTTGGGGTACCCAGCAAAGCACAAGGTAAAGGAAGATGAAAGGCAAGGGTTTGGTTACTGGACATGAGTCAGTGGCGTGTCTTGGGGATAGCGAGATCCGTACCTGCAGCAGTAAGGAGAGGCTGTTTGGTGGTGACTTTATGGTCGAAGTGATTTTCCTCTACAAGGGACTTAAAGAGATAAGTAAGCAAAAAAAAAAAAAAAAAAAACCCCTTTAAAATGTATGCCTGGGCATGAACAGATATGTCTCAAAAAAAGACTACAAAAGGCCAAAAACAAAAACAAAAAAAGGAAAATATGCTTTACATAACTGATCATTAGAGAAATGCAATTTAAAATCTCAAAGAGATACTAACTCACACTAGTCAGAATGGCTGTAATTAAAATTCAAAAAAATAACAGATATTGGCAGGACTGCATAGAGAAGAGAAGGCTTATACATTATTGGGGGAGTGATAAGGATTTCAGGCACAGTGGCAAGCAGTTTAGAAATTTGCCAAATAACTTAACAGAGAACTCTCATTCCACTGAACAATCCCACTACTGGGTATATATCCAAAGGAAAACAAATCATTCTGCCTAAAAGACACACGCACGCGTATGTTCATGCGAGCATCATTCACGGTAACAAAGGCATGGAATCAACCTACATGCCCATCCGTGGTGGATTGGATGAAGAAAATGTGGCACATATACATCATGGAATGCTACAGTCATAAGAGAGAATGAAATTGTGTTGTTTGCAGAAAGATGGATGCAGCTGGAAGCCATTATCCTTAGTGAATTAACACAGGAGCAGGAAACCAGATATCACATGATCTCACTTATAAGTGGGAGCAACACAGTGGGTACTCATGGACTCATGGACATAAACATGGGAAGAATAGGCAGCAGGGACTGGGAGAGGGAACAGGGATAGAGGAGGGCAAATGTTGCAGGCCTGTCTATTGTGTAGTATGCTTTCTATCTGGGTGATTGGATAAATTGTACCCAAACCCTCAACATTGCCCTATAGATCCACCCTGCATATAGCAAACCTGAACATGGACCCAGGAATCTAAAATGAAAGTTGAAAAATAATAAGATTCATTGACGTGTCTGGTTCCAGTGAAGCTGATGTCTCCCTGGATGGTCTCTTGGGCAGGGGTGCTGTTGTCTGAGGTAGTGGCCATGCCGGTGTTGGTGGCCTTCCCAAGTGGTCACACAAGAAGCGATGTGGGTTCTGGGAGTTCCGTTTACTGCTGCTGTTGCACAACCTGACAGCTCTTGTGTGTCTGGTTCAGCAGCAGCCGTACCAGCAGCACCCAGAGTGATTTCAGGAGTTCGGGGAGCACAGAATGTGCTGCAAGTGGCTCCGAGTCAGTGATGGCTCCTGGTTCTGCCTTCTTCACCCCTAACCTGGTGTCCTGATGTCCTTCCCTCCCAGGCTTGGCTGCAGTGGTGAGCACTCCCAGCTAGCGCATGGTACTCCTTTCCCAGCCTGTGTTGAGGTTGCACCTGTTCCTTGTCCAGTGGCTTTCAAACTTTCATCCCGAATAACACAGAGATTCTTCTCTTGCAGTCCCTTTCACATTTCCTTTTGGAGTGCCCCAGAACCTTCGCAGAACTCTAGAGTTTAAGCAAGCAGGAGTTTTGCCTAAAGTCTTTGCAACACTTTTTCTTCCATGTTTATCCTCAGTCCCCACCCCCAGTCCAATTTTCCTATTCTCTCTACCAGTGTCAACACCAAGTGACAGTAGACATGGCTTAAGCTCTTCTTTCATACACATACAAGAAACATTGAAGTGAGTCTGAACTCTCCATAAGAGCCTTGACATCACTGGATTGGAGGAAATATTCTGGGGAAGCTGTGGGTGAGGGTGCAGGTGCAGGCCTGAGAGGAGAGAGGCCTCCGGAGCAGCAAGGATATTCCCACACACGTTGAGGCTGTCTGGTGGCCCCAGCAGATAGTGTGTGTGGACCTTGGGCAGGCCCCTGAGACCTGGTTGTGACCCGGTAGAGAAGGGCAGTCATGGAACACAGCATGTATGTTAGCAGGAGGCAGAGCGTTTGCATGGGGATGAGCTCTGAGGACCGGCCACATTGCAGCTCCTCAGAGTGCACCGTCTTGTCCCTCCCCGCATCCGTTTGTCCACTCTCCTGCAGGGAGGATCATGGTGCAGCCTGTGCCACACAGAGACTCCCGGGCCTGCAGATCCAGCTGAGACAGGCAGGAAATCCAAGCTCCCTGCAATTTGTCTGCTTTTTCCAGCTGCCTCTCTCAGGTTTTCTATGTGTCAGGTGTCGTTGTCTGCAGCAATTTTACAATAAACCATGAAGGAATAACTTCCTTGAACTGTTTTAAAAGGTGGCCCTAAATCCCTGACTCTTTTCACATAAGAATGGAGGTGAAATTCTCTCCTGTTGAATCTAGGTCGGGTGACATCTTGACCAGTTGAACACACCTAACTTAGCACCATGCCATTTGTTGGGCTAAAGTCATGAGAAGTTTTTATCTTTCGCTTCCTCTGTATTGGATGGTACTGCAGCCTGAATGTTTTTGTCCCTCTGAAATTCGTATGTTGAAATCCCTCCCCTGGTGATAGCATGAAAAGGTGGGGCTTTCTGGGGGATGATGAGGTCGGGAGGGTGGAGTCCTCATGAATAGGATCGGTACCCCTGATGAAGAGGTCTCAGAGAGCTCCTTCATTCCTTCCCTCAGGTGAGGAAGTAGTGAGAAGATGCCCTCTATGAACCTAGAAGCTGGTCTTTACCAGACACCAAATCTGTTGGCACCTTGATTTGGACTTCTCACTCTCGAGAACACTGAGAAATGTATTTCTGTTGTTTATAAGTCACTTGGTGTATGATATTTTTTTTTCAACACCCCACATATACTAAGAATGCTGGTGCCTTTGAAGCCCAGATACAATGCTTGGAGGAAGTCTAAGCACTGCGAAAAAAGAGGAGCTGAACCCAACTGCAAGGATGAGCTAGAGAACACAGAGCAACCAGCTTTGTAGGAAAAACAAACTCTGATATGCAGTGTTTATAAATCTCTGGTTCAAATCCTCCTACCTCTGAGTGGGATATAAAGTGTCACACCTATCTTTTCTCTCATGAGCTGGCATGACCTGGCCTCAGTGCATCACAGGGTCTCATCCCTCAGCCTGTCAGAACTCGCCCCGAGCCAGTCCAGCACTCCCTCTACCTGTGCGCAAGCATCTTGACCCTGAGGTTTTCAGATCCCAGCAGCACCTCTCCTATGATGCCCATGGAGGGAGCCACGTCACAATAGCAAATGTGTGAATGAGGACCTGATCGTGCTGTTTTAATCCACTACGTTTTGTGGTGTCTTTTCACACAGCCCTAGATGAACAGAGGGCATTTTCACAGTATTGGTGAGGAAGTGGATTTGTACATATTTTGTGTGTTTAAAATCTCAGCTTCTCTAAAATCTTGAGGAAATAGGAACAAATTTTCTCAACTTATTCCCAAAGTGTCACAAAGAGCCCATCATGGTGGGGGCGTGGAATTGTG
>NW_020266295.1:0-1727 GCF_003255815.1 Theropithecus gelada | reverse complement strand
GTCTTAGCAAAAGGCTTCTTGAGGGGAAAGCTGTAACTCTGTGAGATGATTTCACAGAACACAAAGAAGTTTCTCGGAAAGCTTCTTTCTCTTTGTTAACGGAGGATATTTCCTTTGGCTCTATAATCTTCAAAGAAAGGGATCCGAAATATCTGTTCTCAGATTCCACAGAAATAAGGCTAGCAAAGAGATCCACGAAATACAGATGTAACACTGTGTGTAGAAGTCACACATCACAGAGCAGTTTCTCAGAAAGCTTATGTGCAGATTTCATCGGAGGATATTTCCTTTTTCACCGTAGCCATCTATGGGCTTTCAAATATCACTTTGCCAATTCCACAAGAACTGTCTTAGCGAAAGGCTTCTTTAGGGGAATGCTGTAACTCTGTGAGATGATTTCACAGAACACAAAGAAGTTTCCTAGAAAGCTTCTTTCTCTTTGTTATCGGAGTTTATTTGCTTTGGCCCTATAGTCTTCAAAGAAAGGGATCCGAAATATCTCTTCTCAGATTAAACAGAAATAAGGCTAGCAAAGTGATCCACGAAATACAGATGTAACTCTGTGAGATGAATTAACAGAACACTAAGCAGTTTCTCCGAAAGCTTCTTTCCAGATTTCATCTGAGGATATTTCCTTTTTCACCATAGCCCTCTATGGGCTTCCAAATATCACTTTGCCAATTACACAAGAACTGTCTTAGCGAAAGGCTTCTTGAGGGGAAAGCTGTAACTCTGCGAGATGATTTCACAGAACACAAAGAAGTTTCTCAGAAAGCTTTTTTCTCTTTGTTATCGGAGGATATTTCCCTTGGCCCTATAGTCTTCAAAGGGATCCGAAATATCTGTACTCAGATTCCACAGAAAGAAGGCTAGCAAAGAGATCCACGAAATACAGATGTAACTCTGTGAGAGGAATTAACAGAACACTAAGCAGTTTCTCAGAAAGCTTCTTTCCACATTTCATCTCAGGATATTTCCTTTTTCACCATAGCCCTCTATGGGCTCCCAAATATCACTTTGCCAATTCCACAAGAACTGTCTTAGCGAAAGGCTTCTTGAGGGGAAAGCTGTAACTCTGTGAGATGATTTCACAGAATACAAAGAAGTTTCTCAGAAAGCTTCTTTCTCTTTGTTATCGGAGGATATTTCCTTTGGCCCTATAGTCTTCAAAGGCATCCGAAATATCTGTTCTCAGATTCCACAGAAAAAAGGCTAGCAAAGTGATCCACGAAATACAGATGTAACTCTGTGAGATGAATTATCAGAACACTAAGCAGTTTCTCCGAAAGCTTCTTTCCAGATTTCATCTGAGGATATTTCCTTTTTCACCATAGCCCTCTATGTTCTTCCAAATATCGCTTTTCCAATTACACAAGAACTGTATTAGCGAAAGGCTTCTTGAGGGGAAACCTCTAACTCTGTGAGATGATTGCACAGAACAGAAAGAATTTTCTCAGAAAGCTTCTTTCTCTTTGTTATCGGAGGATATTTCCTTTGGCCCTATCATCTTCAAACGGATCCGAAATATCTGTTCTCAGATTCCACAGAAATAAGGCTAGCAAAGAGATACACGAAATACAGATGTAAATCTGTGAGATGAATTAACAGAACACTAAGCAATTTCTCAGAAAGCTTCTTTCCAGATTTCCTCTGAGGATATTTCCTTTTTCACCATAGCCCTCTGCGGGCTTCCAATTATCACTTTGCCAATTCCACAAGAACTGTCT
>NW_020266294.1:0-1727 GCF_003255815.1 Theropithecus gelada | reverse complement strand
AAGGAAATATCCTCAGATGAAATCTGGAAAGAAGCTTTCTGAGAAACAGCTTAGAGTTCTGTTAATTCATCTCACAGAGTTACAGTTTACCCCTCAAGAAGCCGCTCGCTAATCCTGTTCTTGTGGAATTGGCAAAGTGATATTTGGAAGCCTGTAGAGGGCTATGGTGAAAAAGAAAATATCCTCAGAGAAAAACTGGAAAGAAGCTTTCTGAGAAACTGCTTTGTGATCTGTGACTGCCACTCACAGAGTTATATCTGTATTTCGTGGATCTCTTTCGTAGCATTATTTCTGTGGAATCTGAGAACAGATATTTCGGATCCCTTTAGAGACGGTAGGGCCAAAGGAAATAGCCTCCGATAAGAAAGAGAAAGAAGCTTTCTGAGAAACTTCTTCGTGTTTTGTGAAATCATCTCACAGAGTTACAGCTTTCCCCTCAAGAAGCCTTTTACTCAGCCTGTTCTTGTGGAATTTACAAAGTGATATTTGGAAGCCCCTAGAGGGCTATGGTTAAAAAGGAAATATCCTCACATGAAATCTGGAAAGAAGCTTTCTGGGAAACTGCTTAGTGTTCTATTAATTCATCTCACAGAGTTGCAGCTTTCCCCTCAATAACCCGCTCGCTAAGCCTGTTCTTGTGGAATTCGCAAACTGATATTTTGAAACCCATAGAGGGTTACGGTGAAAAAGAAAATATCCTCAGAGAAAACCCGGAAAGCAGCTTTCTGAGAAACTGCTTTGTGATGTGTAACTTCCACTCACAGAGTTACATCTGTATTTCGTGGATCTTTTTGCTAGACTTATTTCTGTGGAATTTCAGAACAGATATTTTGGATCCCTTTGAAGGCTAGGGGGGAAAAGGAAATATACTCTGATAACAAGGAGAAAGAAGTTTTCTGAGAAACTTCTTTGTGTTCTGTGAAATCTTCTCACATAGTTACAGCTTCCCCTCCAGAAGCCTTTCGCTAAGCCTGTTCTTGTGGAATTTGCAAAGTGATATTTGGAAGCCTGTAGAGGGCTATGGTGAAAAAGGGAATATCCTCAGATGAAATCTGGAAGGGAGATTTCTGAGAAATTGCTTAGTGTTCTGTTAATTCATCTCACAGAGTTACATCTGTATTTCGTGGATCTCTTTCCTAACATTATTTCTGTGGCACCTAAGAACAGATATTTCGGATCCCTTTGAAGAGTATAGGCCAAAGGAAATATCCTCCGATAACAAAGAGAAAGAAGCTTTCTGGGAAACTTCTCTGTGTTCTGTGAAATCATCTCACAGAGTTACAGCTATTACCTGAAGAAGCCTTTCGTTAAGACAGTTCTTGTGGAATTGGCAAAGTAATATTTGGAAAGCCTTAGAGGGCTATGGTGAAAAAGGAAATATCCTCAGATGAAATCTGGAAAGAAGCTTTCTGAGAAACTCCTTGGTGTTCTGTTAATTCATCTCACAGAGTTACATCTGTATTTCGAGGATCTCATTGCTAGCCTTATTTCTGTGGAATCAGCGAACAGATATTTCGGATCCCTTTGAAGACTATAGGGCCAAAGGAAATATCCTCCGATAACAAAGAGAAAGAAGATTTCTGAGAAACTTCTTTGTGTTCTGTGAAATCATCTCAAAGAGTTACAGGTTTCCCCTCAAGAAGCCTTTCGCTAAGACAGTTCTGGTGGAATTGGCAAAGTGATATTTGGAAGCTCATAGAGGGCTATGGTGAAAAAGGAATTATCCT
>NW_020266293.1:0-1727 GCF_003255815.1 Theropithecus gelada | reverse complement strand
TGACGTTACAGGTGCCCACCACCACACCCGGCTAATTTTTTTTTTTTGTATTTTTAGTAGAGATGGGGTTTCACCATCTTGGCCAGGCTGCTCTTGAACTCCTGACCTTGTGATCCACCTGCCTCGGCCTCCCAAAGTGCTGAGATTACAGATGTGAGCCACCGCACCTGGCCTTTTTAATTTTTTTAAGATGGAGTCTCTGTGTTGCCCAAGCTGGAGTGCAGATTTGCAATCTCAGCGCACTGCAACTTCCGCCTGCTGGGTTCAAGCAATTCTCCTGCCTCAGCCTCCCTAGTAGCTGGGATTACAGGTATGCACCACCATGCCTAGCTAATTTTTGTATTTTTAGTAGAGATGGGTTTTGCCATGTTGGCCAGGCTGGTCTTGAACTCGTTACCTCAGGTGATCCGCCCACCTCAGCCTCCCAAAGTGTTGGGATTACAGGCATGAACCATCGCGCCTGGCCTAACATTAGAGTCTTTCACAAATCTGAAGTCAGTAAATGCCTTTTTTTTTTTTTTTTTGAGACGGAGTCTTGCTCTGTCTCTCAGGCTGGAGTGCAGTGGTGCCATCTCAGCTCACTGCAACCTCCATCTCCTGGGTTCAAGCTATTCCCCTGCCTCAGCCTCCCTAGTAGCTGGGATTACAGGTGTGTACCACCACACCTGGCTATTTTTTTGTATTTTTAGTAGAGACGGGGTTTCACTGTGTTAGCCAGGATGGTCTCGATCTCCTGACCTCGTTGTCCGCCTGCCTCGGCCTCCCAGAGTGCTGGGATTACAGGCATGAGCCACTGCACCCGGCCAGTAAATGCCTTTTTTTTTTTTTTTGAGATGGAGTCTTGCTGTGTCACCCAGGTTGGAGTGCAGTGGCATGATCTCGGCTTGCTGCAAACAGCGCTTCACGGGTTCACGCCATGCTTCTGCCTCAGCCTCCCAAGTAGCTGGTACTGCAGGCGCCTGTCACCACGCCCGGCTAATTTTTTGTATTTTTAGTGGAGACGGGGTTTCACTGTGTTAACCAGGGTGGTCTCGATCTCCTGACCTCGTGATCCGCCCACCTCAGCCTCCAAAAGTGCTGGGATTACAGACGTGAGCTGCCACGCCTGGCCAATGCCGTTTTTTAAAGCCTTGAGTTACTCGTTTACTTTTAAAGTAGGTTTGGTGAAATAAATCTTGAAATAATACTCTGTAGGTCTGAAAGCTTCCAGGAAGAAAGGAAACAAACCTGTAGCTATAGCTGTCCTTAGATTTAGGATACTTTAATTGACGTGATAAATGTGTGAAATTGCTACAGCCTCTGATACGTAGTGGACACTCTGAGATTTTGACTCCAAAAGTAGAGGCCTATTACTCATTCCTCCAAACATAAAGTACTGTATTGTGCTGAGGCCTCCAGTATTCAAACATCTTGCACTCAAGCATTGTAAACAGTTTATTGACCAATTTCCATGTCTCAGCCTCTGTTCTTAGCATCTTGCATTCTTGTTCCAACTATTGTTTTGCAACGGAAGAACTGTAGTGCTTATAATTTGCTTAGTCATAGAGCTAGTTGGTGTTAGAGCCAGGTTTTGAACCCAGGCAGTGTGGCTCCAGAATCTGTACTCTTTTTTTTTTTTTTTTTTGAGACGGAGTCTTTCTCTGTCTCCTGGGCTGGAGTGCAGTGGCCGGATCTCAGCTCACTGCAAGCTCCGCCTCCCGGGTTTACGCCATTCTCCTGCCTCAGCC
>NW_020266292.1:0-1727 GCF_003255815.1 Theropithecus gelada | reverse complement strand
ACAAAGACCCCCAGGGTGACGACAGGCCAACCAGCAGCCTTGGAACGTACACTTCCTTCCCAAAATAGCTTCCTGAGAGACAACAAACAGTGACAATTGCAGGCGTTTCTATGACTGGGAAGCAAGAAACCCTCCCAGTCCTGTTCCTTCTACACCACATCCAGAACAGGTGTACACCAGGTGTAGAAAGCTCCCAAGGCCTGAACAGATCATTCGATTCTAATTCAGGCTTACCTAATCTCTGCAGTGCAGTCCTACAAACAGACTTTCAAAGAGTTACCAAACCACTACCTCAAACCTCATGCTTTCTCTGCTTCGAAAGAGGACATGTGGCTCGGTTTATACGGCCACCAGAACACATACAGGGTATTATCGTATTGCCCTTCAGTGCCAAGAAGAATCATGTGATCTCTCGTGGTAAAAACAAAACCACAACCACCACAACCCAGCTTTTCACGTTGCAGGGGGTTTTACAGCCTCTTTCTATGTCATCTTCCTTTTTGCCCCAAACTGGATATTCTTTTTACTTTCTCCTTATTTCCTGAATATAATTGGATCAATACAATTAAAGTGCTTGTGTTAGAAGCAACTTTACTTAAAAAGAATTGAAAGAACTACATCAAAATATTAAGAGTAGCCATTTCAGGATGACAAGAGAACAATAGTGTTTTTGTTCATTCTTTTCAACATTTGCAAAGTTTTTTGCCTTGAATGTGGTCACTTTTGCAATCAGAGGTTACAGTGCTTGATGGAATGAGGCCATGAAGCACACACACCACCCAGTTTCTAACACAGAGCAATGGTTTGGGGAAGGATGGAGACACAGGAAAGGTTCATCTTAAAGCAACCAGGTGTTTTTCTTCATAAAGGTAAAAGATATTTTTAAAAGTGTTTGCACCATACACAAGTCTGCTAAATTTGGTGAAAAAACAGAGAAAACAGTAACAGAAGAACACTTTAGCCTAAAAGGAGACCAGCACACCCAGCTCGAGGCCACTCCAGATGAGGACGGAGAGTGGTTTCCTCACAGTTGACCCACAGGATTGGGTAACACGAGCAGGAGGGAAACATGGGGACCACAGAGACGTCAGACTGTGGACTGCACAGCAAGAGACAGCAACACAAACTAGCAGAGTAATTAAAAACTATTGTAAAAAGAGGTCCACATTCTATTTTAACCTGAAATCAGTGGCACGGTGACACTTCAAAACATCTATAAACAGCACCCCTGAAGATTCTGTCAGATGCTACACTGAACAATGTTAAGACGAGTAACAATAACAGAATAGCCTCCCCACATTGTATGGCAGAGTCTTCTCAGCACAGACCCTTAGAGGATGCTAACCCCATCATCAAAACACAGCGAACACGTGGAGAAAGGACAACCTGTCCAGGCGTGAAGATCAGCTTCTGAAGCACGCAGTGTAATTATGGCTGAAAGCATCTCCTGCGACGCTGAGTGAAACGTTTGAGTCAGAATCTACCTCCATGTGCTAAGTTGTTGCTGTGTTTAATAATTCCCGTCCAACTCAAAATATCCAAGGCAGAAAGCAGCATCCAACCACGAACACCTAAAATAGTGATTAAATGGACAACACTTTGTGGAAAGACCCTTCCCAATGCGACACCTAGAGGGGATAAGGAGGCAACCCATGCCACGATGGCCCCCTGGTTCCACTCGCTGCTCCTCCTGCATCCTCAGCACAGCCAGGTGCTTTGCTAGTGCC
>NW_020266291.1:0-1727 GCF_003255815.1 Theropithecus gelada | reverse complement strand
AAATCTGGAAAGAAGCTTTCTGAGAAACTGCTCTGTGACGTGTGACTTCCACTCACAGAGTTACATCTGTATTTCGTGGATCTCTTTGCTAGCCTTATTTCTGTGGAATCTGAGAACAGATATTTCGGATCCCTTTGAAGACTCTAGGGCCAAAGGAAATATCCACCGATAACAAAGAGAAAGAAGCTTTCTGAGAAACTTCTTTGTGTTCTGTGAAATCATCTCACAGAGTTACAGCTTTCCGCTGAAGAAGCCTTTCACTAAGACACTTCTTGTGGATTTTCAAAGTGATATTTTGCAGCCCATAGAGGGCTATGGTGAAAAAGGAAATATCCTCAGATGAAATCTGGAAGGAAGCTTTCTGAGAAACTGCTTAGTGTTCTGTGAATTCATCTCACAGAGTTACAGCATTCCCCTCAAGAAGGCTTTCGCTAAGACTGTTCTTGTGGAATTTGCAAAGTGATATTTGGAAGCCCATGGGGGGCTATGGTGAAAAAGGAAATATCCTCAGATGAAATCTGGAAAGAAGCTTTCTGAGAAACTGCTTAGTGTTCTGTGAATTCATCTCACAGAGTTACAGCTTTCCCCTCAAGAAGCCGCTCGCTAAGCCTATTCTTGTGGAATTCGCAAAGTGATATTTGGAAGCCCTTAGAGAGCTATGGTGAAAAAGGCAATATCCTCAGAGAAGAAGTGGAAGGAATCTTTCTGAGAAACTGCTTTGTGATGTGTGACTTCCACTCACAGAGTTACGTCTGTATTTCGTGGATTTCTTTGCTAGCCTTATTTCTGGGGAATCTGAGAACAGATATTTCGGATCCCTTGGAAGACTCTAGGGCCAAAGGAAATATCCTCCGATAACAAAGAGAAAGAAATTTTCTGAGAAACTTGTTTGTGTTCTGTGAAATCAACTCACTGAGGTACAGGTTTCCCCTCAGGAAGCCTTTCGCTAAGACCGTTCTTCTAGTATTTACAAAGTGATATTTGGAAGCCCGTAGAGGGCTATGTTGAAAAAGGAATTATCCTCAGATGAAATCTGGAAAGAAGCTTTCTGAGAAACTGCTTAGTGTTCTGTGAATTCATCTCACAGACTTACAGCTTTCCCCTCAAGAAGCGTGTCGCTAAGACAGTTCTTGTGGTATATGCAAGGAGATATTTGGAAGCCCATAGAGGGCTATGGTGAAAAAGGAAATATCCTCCGATGAAATCTGGAAAGAAGCTTTCTGAGAAACTACTTAGTGTTCAGTGAATTCATCTCACAGAGTTACAGATTTCCCCGCAAGAAGCCGCTCGCCAAGCTTTTTCTTGTTTAATTAGCAAAGTGATATTTGGAAGCCCATAGAGGGCTATGGTGAAAACGGCAGTATCCTCAGAGAAAAACTGGAAAGAATCTTTCTGAGAAACTGCTTTGTGATGTGTGACTTGCACTCACAGAGTTACATCTGTATTTCGTGGATCTCTTTGCTAGCCTTATTTCTGTGGAATCTGAGAACACATATTTCGGATCCCTTTGAAGACTATAGGGCCAAAGGAAATATTCTCCAATAACAAAGAGAAAGAAGCTTTCTCAGAAACTACTTTGTGTTCTGTGTAATCATCTCACCGAGTTACAGCATTCCCTTCAAGAAGCCTTTCGCTAAGACAATTCCTGTGCAATTTGCAAAGTGATATTTTGAAGCCCATAGAGGGCTATGGTGAAAAAGGAAATATCCTCCGATGAAATCTGGAAA
>NW_020266290.1:0-1728 GCF_003255815.1 Theropithecus gelada | reverse complement strand
GAGCTGAAGGCAGAGGGTGAGTCTGAGGTGGGATCTTGGGACAGGTATGAGAAGTTAGGCAAAAATGGGAAAATTCCAGCCTTAATAACCTTAGATAATAGTTCACATTATTATTTAGTTAATAGGATTGTACCCACGTTAAAGTTCTTATTTTCTTTTAAGAGGTAAAGTCTCACTCGGTTACCCAGGCTGGAGTGCAGTGGTGCAGTCATGGCTCACTGCTTCTTGGAACTCATGGGCTCCAGCAGTTCTGCCTCAGCCTCCTGACTAGGTGGGACCATAGGCACCCGCCACCATGCCTGGCTAATTTCTTTCACTTTTCTCTAGAGACAGGGTCCACCTGTGTTTCCCAGGCTGGTCCCAGACTTCTAGACTAAAGTGAATCTGAATGTCCTGCCTTGAGCTCTCAAATTGCTGGGATTACAGGTGTGAGCCACCACACCCAACCTAAATTTCTTATGTGCCATGGTACTACAAAACGTCATTATTAGGGGCAGCTCGATGGAAGGTGTAGGAGGCCACTGTAGTGCCTTTTCAATCTTTTATAGCTAAAATAATTTCAACAGAAAACATTTATTTTAAAACATGAAGGGGGTTACACATCTATGAGTTGCAAATACAAAGGCAGGCACACGGTGTCATCAGAATTCAGAAAGCTGGTCACATGGCTGGGGGTGCTGGGAGGGGCTGGGCATGGTTGGCTTTGTGATCTGGGGGCTCGTGTGTTCCATCTGTGAAGGTCTTTTGAGCTGCACACTTTCTTAATAAATTTTCATAAGTTTAACACAAAATAAAATGAGGATGTGAAGCTGGCTTGGGTTGTTAAGTCTTGGGAAGTTATCCAGCCATGAGCCCTGTCCCAGATGCTTCTAGAAGCCTGGAGGGAACTGAGAACTTTCCAAGTAGAGGAGCAGGGGCAAGGCCCTGCGGTGGGAGCGCGCTGCTGCTCGTCCCTAGCTGTGAAGGAGCTGTCCTGGTCGGAATCAGTGCTGGGTGCAGTGCAGGGCTGAAGTCCACGTCCACACTGTGGCTCAGTGCAGTGAAAGCCAATCTCACCCCCTCCGCAGGGTGTTCCGCCTGCCAGCAGGTGGCCAGCTGGTCTTCCTGGGATACGGTGCCATTGTAGAAATTGGGTGCAAGTCTCTTGTCCGCAGATGGGGTGCCCTGTTGCAGTGGGATGTCTCCCAACCTCCCTCAGTCCTGATGGGCCTGGGCAGGGTCTGGTGTCAGGGTTCCCATGGGCTTCCAGAGCTGGCCCTGTCCTACAGTCCCGGGGCTGTCCAGGATACATTCAGAAGGGACACGGACCCAGCAGCTCTGTTCGAAATCATAATGGGGGAACCAAGGGCCCCCTACATCTAGGTCCGTTGGGAGCCGGGGCATCGAGTTCCACTCCAGGAATCTCCAGGAACCCTGAGGGCTTCCCTGAGCCGGGGCCGGGCTGGGCACACCCCAAGTGCCCAGAGGGTAGATGTCTTCCCGGACAGCCACACCAGGACAAGATGTGGAAAAACGAGGTGCCCATGGTGGGTAAACTAACCAAATGGGCCGCTGGAACCGGGCTGGTGGGCCTGGAGGGGCCTGCCTGTCCCCCTTGCAGAGGGTCGTCCAGCCACGTGAAGCCTGCACAGGCCTGGGTGCTGAGGACCCTTGCTTGGGTTTGGCTGAAAGGAAAACAGACATGATCAGTGTCTCTAATGAGCCCATGCAGGCATTTCCCGGCTGGGC
>NW_020266289.1:0-1728 GCF_003255815.1 Theropithecus gelada | reverse complement strand
AATGCTTGACCACCTCTCTAGGCACCATGCTTTAGCCAAGATGACCAATTTTTTTTTTATTATTATACTTTAAGTTCTAAGGTACATGTGCACAACGTGCAGGTTTGTTACATATGTACACATGTGCCATGTTGGTTAGCTGCATCTGTTAACTAGTCATTTACATTAGGTATATCTCCTAATGCTATCCCTTCCCACTGCCCCTACCTCATAACAGGCCCCGGTGTGTCATGTTCCCCACCCTGTGTCCAAGTGTTCTCACTGTTCAATTCCCACCTATGAGTGAGAACATGCAATGTTTGGTTTCCTGTCCTTGTGATAGTTTGCTCAGAATGATTGTTTCCAGCTTCATCCATGTCCCTACAAAGGACATTTGGGTTGCTTCCAAGTCATTACTATTGTGAATACTGCTGCAATAAACATACATGTGCATGTGTCTTTATAGTAGCATGATTTATAATCCTTTGGGTATATACCCAGTAATGGGACCACTGTTCAAATGGTATTTCTAGTTCTAGATCCTTGAGGAATTGCCACACTGTCTTCCACAATGGTTGAACTAGTTTACAGTCCCACCAACAGTGTAAAAGTGTTCCTTTTTCTCCACATCCTCTCCAGCATCTGTTGTTTCCAGACTTTTTAATGATTGCCATTCTAACGGGTGTGAGATGATATCTCATTGTGGTTTTGATTAGCATTTCTCTGATGGCTAGTGATGATGAGCATTTTTCAGGTGTCTGTTGGCTACATAAATGTTTTCTTTTGAGAAATGTCTGTTCATATCCTTTACTCACATTTTGTTTGACTTTTTCTTGTAAATTTGTTTAAGTTCTTTGTAGATTCTAGATATTAGTCCTTTGTCAGATGAGTAGATTGTAAAAATTTTCTCCCATTCTATAGGTTACCTGTTCACTCTGATGGTGGTTTCTTTTGTGGTGCAGAAGCTCTTTAGTTTAATTAGATCCCATTCGTCAATTTTGGCTTTTGTTGTCATTGCTTTTGGTGTTTTAGTCATGAAGTCCTTGACCATGCCTATGGCCTGAATGGTATTGCCTAGGTTTATTTCTAGGGTTTTTAAGGTTTTAGGGATGACCAATAAAATGAATTATGACATTCTTCAATGTAAGAATACTCTGAGGAAATTAGCCTGTGACCTAATAAATCAAGTAGCCAAAGACTGTTTCTAATAATTTGCAACCAGTAGCCAAAAAGCCCTCCCTATACATTGTTTCTCAAGTTCACTCTATAATTCTGGGTAAAAAAAAAATCCACATATTTGTTGAAAACCACAGAAGAGGAGAACATTGAAAAAGCAGAAAGTGAAAATAATAATAATAATAAAGATGACAGCAGGTATTTCACTGGAAACAATGCAAATGAGGAGACAGATGAGCAACATCTTAAGGTCCTAAAAGGAAAATGCTGTGAAACTAGATTCTATTCCCAGAAAAGAGTACCTTTTTCATATAGAGATGTATAATTTCAATTGACAAATTATAATACATCTAGGAGATATTGCTTGATGTATTCATATATATATACCACGTGTAATGATTAAATTAAGCTAACACACCTTCAATATAGCCATCAAAAAATAAAGGGATTTAAGGCCAGGCACTGTGGCTCATGCCTGTCATCCCAACACTTTGAGAGGCCAAGGTGGGCAGATCACGAAGTCAGCAGTTCAAGACCAGCCTGACCAACATGGTGAAACCTCGTCTCTACTAA
>NW_020266288.1:0-1728 GCF_003255815.1 Theropithecus gelada | reverse complement strand
TGAAGAAAACCTAGGTAATACCATTCAGGACATAGGCATGGGCAAGGACTTCATGTCTAAAACATCAAAAGCAATGGCAACAAAAGCCAAAATTGACAAATGGGACCTAATTAAACTAAAGAGCTTCTGCACAGCAAAAGAAACTACCATCAGAGTGAACAGGCAAGCTACAGAATGGGAGAAAATCTTTGGAATCTACTCATCTGACAAAGGGCTAATATCCACAACCTATAAAGAACCCAATCAAATTTACAAGAAAAAAACAAACAACCCCATCAAAAAGTAGGCAAAGGATATGAACAGACACTTCTCCAAAGAAGACATTCATACAGCCAACAGACACATGAAGAAATGCTCATCATCACTCGCCATCAGAGGAAATGCAAATCAAAACCACAATGAGATACCATCTCACACCAGTTAGAATGGCAATCATTAAAAAATCAGGAAACAACAGGTGCTGGAGAGGATGTGGAGAAATAGGAACACTTTTACGCTGTTGGTGGGTCTGTAAACTAGTTCAACCATTGTGGAAAACAGTGTGGCGATTCCTCAAGGATCTAGAACTAGAAATACTATTTGACCCAGCCATACCATTACTGGGGATATACCCAAAGGATTATAAGTCATGCTGCTATATAGACACATGCACACATGTTTACTGTGGCACTATTCACAATAGCAAAGACTTGGAATCAACCCAAATGTCCATCAGTGACAGACTGGATTAAGAAAATGTGGCACATATACACCATGGAATACTATACAGCCATAAAAAAGGATGAGTTTGTGTCCTTTGTAGGGACATGGATGCAGCTGGAAACCATCATTCTCAGCAAACTATTGCAAGAACAGAAAATCAAATACCGCATGTTCTCACTCATAGGTGGGAACTGAACAATTAGATCACTTGGACACAGGAAGGGGAGCATCATACACAGGGATAGCATTAGGAATGATGTGATTCTTGAAATGTACTGTTAAATGGAAGTAAATACAAAATAACAATAGATTTTATGACTTTTAATTGAACCAATTGTGGTGTAAATGAGTCCATAAAGATTATAAACATAAAGTTCCTAAAAATTTTTTATTTTGTTACATGCATTTATTTATTATTCAATTATTCAGGTACATAATGCGAAATATAATAAAAAGATGTACAAAAGCCTTCACTTCAATTAGCATGGGTAGAGTAGATTTCACCAGACCAATGATCCTACTGCAAAGAACCAGAAAAACAGTTCAAAGTTTTAAAAGCATTTGTTTTTAAAGGCATCACAGAGCTGCTGTATCAATAAAGAGCAGATGAGCCCTAATTGTAGAAAGGAGAAGGTCAAGAATATGTTCAGAACAAAAATATTTAACATGTGAATTCTAATAAAAAGAAGCCTAGTATCAAATTAGGCAAGATACATAACTTAGGATAGTTCATAATAATAAAGGGATCAATACTACAAGTACATACATACTACAAGTACATACATCTGTATGTCCAAAACAATGGGTCATCAAAATATATAAAGCAAAACTGATGACACTAAAAGAAGGTTTAGAAAAAAAAAAGCAATCATAGTGGGATAATTTAACACATTATTATCTATAGCTAACCAAAGAAAACATCTTTGCTATATCACTAAGGCTCCCATTATAGATGAGAACAATGGTAATAACAAACTACAATTGCACCCAGCTACACCATATGACACATGCTTTTCAAGTACATGT
>NW_020266287.1:0-1729 GCF_003255815.1 Theropithecus gelada | reverse complement strand
CCACAGGACCAAAGGAAATATCCTCCGATAACAAAGAGAAAGAAGCTCTCTGAGAATATTCTTTGTGTTCTGTGAAATCATCTCACAGAGTTACACCTTTCCCCTCAAGAAGCCTTTCACTAAGACAGTTCTTGGGGAATTTACAAAGTGATATTTGGAAGCCCATAGAAGGCTATAGTGAAAAACGAAATATCCTCAGATGAAACCTGGAAAGAAGCTTTCTGAGAAACTGCTTAGTGTTCTGTGAATTCATGTCACAGAGTTACACTTTTCCCCTCAACAATCCGCTCGCTAAGCCTGTTCTTGTGGAATTCACAAGGTGATATTTGGAAGCCCATAGAGGAATATGGTGAAAAAGGAAATATCCTCAGAGAATAACTGGAAAGAAGCTTTCTGAGAAACTGTTTTGTGATGTGTCACTTCCACTTACATTGTTACATCTGTATTTCGTGGATCTCTTTGCTAGCCTGATTTCTGTGGAATCTGAGAACAGACATTTCGGATCCCTTTGAAGACTATGGGGACAAAGGAAATATCCTCTGATAACAAAGAGAAAGAAGCTTTCTGAGAAACTTCTTTGTGTTCTGTGAAATCATCTCACAGAGTTACAGCTTTCCTGTCAAGAAGCCTTTCGCTAAGGCAGTTCTTCTGGAATTTGCAAAGGTATATTTGGAAGCCCAAAGAGGGCTATGGTGAAAAAGAAAATATCCTCAGATGAAATCTGGAAAGAAGTTTCAGAGACACTGCTTAGTGTTCTGTTCATCCATCTCACAGAGTTACAGCTTTCCCCTCAGGAAGCCGCTCGATAAGCCTGTTGTGGAATTCGCAAAGTGATATTTGGAAGTCCATAGAGGGCTATGGTGAAAAAGGAAATATCCTCAGAGAAAAACTGGAAAGAAGCTTTCTGAGAAACTGCTTTGTGATGTGTGATTTCCACCCACAGAGTTACATGTGTATATCGTGGATCACTTTGCTGGCCTTATTTCCGTGGACTCTGAGAGCAGATATTTTGTATCCCTTTGAATACTATAGGGCCAAAGTAAATATCCGCAGATAACAAAGAGAAAGAAGCTTTCTGAGAAACTTCTTTGTGTTCTGTGAAATCATCTCACAGAGTTACAGCTTTCCCCTCAAGAAGCCTTTCGCTAAGACAGTTCTTGTGGAATTTGCAAAGTGATATTTGGAAGAACATAGAGGGCTATGGTGAAAAAGGAAATATCCTCAGATGAAATCTGGAAAGAAGCTTTCTGAGAAACTGCATACTGTTCTGTGAATTCATCTCACAGAGTTACAGCTTTCCCCTCAAGAAACGGCACGATAAGCCTGTTCTTGTGGAATTCGCAAAGTGATATTTGAAAGCCCAGAGAGGGCTATGGTGAAAAAGGAAATATCCTCAGAGAAAAACTGGAAAGAAGCTTTCTGAGAAACTGCTTTGTGATGTGTGACTTCCACTCACAGAGTTACATCTGTATTTCGTGGATCTCTTTGCTCGCCTTATTTCTGTGGAATCTGAGAACAGATATTTCGGATCCTGTTGAAGACCACAGGGCAAAAGAAATATCCTCCGATATAAAAGAGAAAGAAGCTTTCTGAGAAACTTCTTTGTGTGCTGTGAAATCATCTCACAGAGTTACAGCTTTCCCCTCAAGAAGCCTTTCGCTAACACAGTTCTTGTGGAATTTGCAAAGTGATATTTGGAAGCCATAGAGGGCTATGGTGAAAAAGGAAA
>NW_020266286.1:0-1729 GCF_003255815.1 Theropithecus gelada | reverse complement strand
GAGCACCATACCCTGTAATTGCCTGGTCCTGAATTTGTCTCCGTCCACGTGACCCCTCCTTTCAGGCAAGGACCATTTCTAACTTGGCCTTCTGGCCCTAGTTCCTAGCATAGTGACTGGCATACAGTAGGGCTCACACATTCCATAAATATTTGGTGGATGAGGGAATTAGCAATGGATTCTGCTTTGGTTCCAAAACAGAGATTTATTGGATTGCTTAGTAGTGTTTCTCTGTTGTTATTCATGAGCATGAATATGGATTGCCTACTATTGCCTACCACTGTTGGTGACTTCTCAGACCTCAGCTGCAGCCTGATAAACGTGGTTAACAGAGAAGTAGGAGGCTGTGACGTTAAATGGGTTACCACAGGCTTTTGTTGAGAATTGGATGAGAAACAAGAGCTTGAACTTGGATGTTCCCCAGAGTGAGCGCAGGGTCAGATGAGTTTTTCAAGACAGGAGTGATCGGTCTTTCCCAAGGTGGGGCCCATAATGAAAGGCAATGATAGATTAATGGGTAATAAGTAACTGGAGGAGGGCACTCTGTTTTCCAATTACATGTTGGTTTGCTATGTGGCTCAGTGACAAGGTAATTAAGATGAAGAAAATAAATGTAGGAGGCACAGCGTGGGATGGACAGTCAGCTGCTGATGGCTTCTGCTCAGATGGCCACAGGATCCCAAGTTCCCCTGCCACGGCTGGCCACAGGACTGCTGCTCCTCCTCAGTGTCCAGCCCTGGGCTGAGAGTGGGAAGGTGCTGGTGGTGCCCGCTGATGGCAGCCACTGGCTCAGCATGCGGGAGGACGTGCGGGAGCTCCATGCCAGAGGCCACCAGGCGGTGGTCCTCACCGGAGGTGAATATGCACATCAACGAAGAGAACTTTTTCACCCTGACAACCTATGCCATTCCATGGACCCAGGATGAATTTGATCGCTTTTTGCTGGGCCACACTCAATGGTTCTTTGAAACAGAACATCTTCTGAAGACATTTTCTAGAAATACGGCAATTATGAACAATATGTCTTTGGTCTTTCATAGGTCTTGTGTGGAGCTACTGCATAATACTGCCTAATGAGGCACCCGAATGCTACTTCCTTTGATGTGGTTTTAACAGACCCCATTTCTGTCTGCGGGATGGTGCTGGCTAAGTACCTGTCGATTCCCGTTGTGTTTTTTGTTCAGGAACATTCCATGTGACTTGGACTTTAAGGGCACACAATGTCCAAATCCTTCCTCCTGTATTCTTAAGTTATTAACAACCAATTCACACCACATGACATTCCTGCAAAGAGTCAAGAACATGCTCTGCCCTCTGGTCCTGCCCTACATTTGCCATGCTGTTTCTGCTCTTTATGCAAGCCTTGCCTCTGAGCTTTTTCAGAGACAGGTGTCAGTGGCGAATCTTCTCAGTCATGCATCCGTGTGGCTGCTCCAAGGGGACTTTGTGATGGACTACCCCAGGCCGATCATGCTTAACATGGTCTTCATTGGGGCATCAACTGTGCCAACAGGATGCCACTATCTCAAGTCTGTATTGGTGCCTTCATCCAATCAATGTTCCAGACAAAACACTTTTTAAAAACATGTTTACCTACAATTGGATTTACTTTATGCTGAATTTATTCTGGTGCCATAGGTATTTTTTTCCTTTATTTTCTTCTAGGATATCTTTTTCTCCTATGCAACCTCATCCTCAGGTTTAGGAACAATTTGTTCCTTATCAGTAA
>NW_020266285.1:0-8053 GCF_003255815.1 Theropithecus gelada | reverse complement strand
GTAATAAATAACTCTCTGCTGTGAACCTCGTGTCGGTGATCCTTCGCAGCGACCCCTGCCCAGGAGGGAATCGAGAGTTCGGTTCCAACATTTGGTGCATTGGCCGGGAAGTGGGGTCATCCGAGGACCCCCGACCCATCCGGCGGAGAC
This sequence comes from Theropithecus gelada, assembly GCF_003255815.1. Classification (NCBI taxonomy): domain Eukaryota; kingdom Metazoa; phylum Chordata; class Mammalia; order Primates; family Cercopithecidae; genus Theropithecus; species Theropithecus gelada. The sequence continues at coordinate 7,903 of NW_020266285.1, read as the reverse complement.
CCATCTGGCCCGGGCCACCGACCGCCGACTGGACGAACGAACTCTGTCAGGTACTCTCGTTTCGTTCTGTTTGTTTCGTTTCGTTCTGTTTGTTTTGCTGGCTAATTCTGAGGAGTACTCCGTCTGAATAATTAAGTGGAGAAGGGGGACAACGTGTCCGGCACCTTCTCACTTACGCCCCGGGGACGCCCTGGCGGTAGACTGGAAGAAGGCTGACGACTCCGTCAGCCTCCTCGAATCTGTAGGCAGGGTGCCGTCGCCCCTGCCATCCAAATATTTTGTGAAACTGTGGCGCCACTCTCTGGCCGCGCGGCTTCTTCTCATTTGTTTGGTCCTTTTGTATGTTGCTTTCATTTTGTCCTTGTGTGTGAAAGAATCTCTAGACAGAACTATGGGACAGACGTTGACGACCCCTTTAACTCTGACTCTGACTCACTTCCCTGACGTTCGGGCTCGAGCCCACCACCTCTCTGTAGAAGTCCGTAAGGGACGATGGAAAACATTCTGCTCGTCCGAATGGCCAACCCTCCAGGTAGAGTGGCCACGGGACGGAACATTTAACCTCTCAATTATCCTACAGGTCAAAGCAAAAGTGATGGATCCTGGGCCACTCGGACACCCAGACCAGGTGGCCTACATAATTACTTGGGAAGATCTGGTCCGAAACCCTCCTTTTTGGGTGAAACCCTTCCTCCATTCCCCTTCCCCATCCCAATCTACCCTCCTTGCCTTAGAGGCCCCAAAGAACCGGAATTCAGATCCGCAAAAGCCGGTTCTCCCAGATGAGCCCCAGAGGGACCTCCTCCTTCTTGACCCCCTGCCTCCTGCACCTGAAAACCCCCTCCTGAGACCTCCGCCTTACGCTTCCCCCTCGGCCCCTACCCTTTCCCCAACTTCCCCCTCGGCCCCTACCCTTTCCCCAGCTTCCCCCACGGTCCCTACCCTGTCCCCAACTTCCCCCTCGGCTCCCTCCATGTCTCCCTCTCCGGTCCCACCCGAACTCACCCCTCAAGCTCCGCCAGCAACACCTCGCCTCCGCCTGCGGCGGACTGAGGACCCAGATGGCTCTCCCACTTGGCGATCCTCCCTTTTTCCCCTCCGCACCGTCAATCGTACAGTCCAATACTGGCCTTTCTCTGCCTCTGACCTCTACAACTGGAAGACCCATAACCCTTCCTTTTCCCAAGACCCTCAGGCCCTAACCTCGTTGATAGAATCCATTCTCCTCACCCACCAGCCCACCTGGGATGATTGCCAGCAGCTCTTGCAGGTCCTCCTAACCACTGAAGAGAGGCAGCGAGTCCTCCTGGAGGCCCGGAAAAATGTGCCAGGACCAGGGGGCCTCCCAACCCAACTCCCCAATGAAATAGACGAGGGATTTCCCCTCACCCGCCCGGACTGGGACTATGAAACGGCACCAGGTAGGGAGAGTCTCCGAATCTATCGCCAGGCTCTGTTGGCGGGTCTCAAAGGGGCAGGAAAACGCCCCACAAATTTGGCCAAGGTAAGAACTATAACTCAGGAAAGGGACGAAAGCCCGGCAGCCTTCATGGAAAGGCTACTGGAAGGGTTCCGAATGTATACCCCATTCGACCCAGAGGCCCTAGAACATAAGGCCACCATAGCTATGGCGTTCATAGACCAAGCTGCATTAGATATCAGAGGGAAACTCCAGAGGCTGGATGGGATCCAGACCTATGGATTACAGGAATTGGTTAGGGAGGCAGAAAAAGTATATAATAAGAGAGAAACCCCTGAGGAAAGGGAAGCCAGGTTAGCGAAGGAACAGGAGGAGCGAGAGGATCGTAGAGATCGAAAGAGGGATAAGCATTTAACAAAAATCCTGGCAGCAATAGTAAAAGAGAAAGGACCAGGGAGAGAGGGAAAAAAGCGAAGGCGGCCAAAAGTAGAAAAAGACCAGTGTGCCTACTGCAAAGAATGAGGACATTGGATCAAAGATTGCCCCAAGCGTCCCAAAGACCAAAAGAAACCTGCCGCTGTCCTCACCCTAGGTGAAGATAGCAAATAGGGGAGTCAAGGCTCTGGAGCCCCCCCCGAGCCCTGGCTAACTCTCTCTGTAGGGGGGCAACCCACCACCTTCTTGGTGGACACTGGCGCCCAACATTCAGTTTTGACAAAGGCAGACGGGCCCCTGTCTTCCCGCACATCCTGGGTCCAGGGGGCAACAGGGGGAAAATTGCACAAGTGGACTAACCACCGGACAGTTAATCTTGGACAAGGAATAGTGACACATTCCTTCTTGGTGGTACCTGAATGCCCCTACCCCCTCCTAGGGCGAGATCTTCTGACCAAGCTCGGAGCCCAAATCCACTTCTCCCAGACTGGGGCCCAGGTATTAAATCGGGACGGTCAGCCCATCCAAATTTTAACTGTGTCTCTGCAAGATGAGCATCGGCTTTTCGACGCTCCGGTCATCACTAGCCTCCCCGATGTTTGGTTGCAAGACTTTCCCCAAGCTTGGGCGGAAACGGGAGGACTCGGGCTAGCTAAGTATCAAGCCCCAATCATAACTGATTTAAAGCCCACGGCGGTGCCCGTGTCTATCAAGCAATATCCCATGAGCCGAGAGGCTCATATAGGAATTCGGCAGCACATTAACAAATTTCTAGAACTCGGAGTGTTGCGACCTTGTCGCTCGCCCTGGAACACTCCTCTTCTGCCAGTAAAAAAGCCCGGTACTCAGGATTACAGGCCTGTCCAAGACCTGAGAGAAATTAACAAAAGAACCATGGACATCCATCCCACGGTCCCCAATCCTTACAACTTACTCAGCACCTTAAAACCAGGCTATAACTGGTATACAGTATTAGATTTAAAAGATGCTTTCTTCTGTTTGCCTCTGGCCCCCCAAAGCCAAGAACTCTTTGCCTTTGAGTGGAAAGATCCTGAGAAAGGAATTTCGGGCCAATTGACCTGGACCCGGCTTCCCCAAGGATTCAAGAACTCTCCCACTCTCTTCGATGAGGCTCTTCATCGAGACCTGACCGACTTCCAGACCCAAAATCCAGAAATGACCTTACTCCAATATGTAGATGACCTCCTCCTGGCTGCCCCTACAAAGGAAACCTGCATACAAGGTACCAGGCATCTACTCCAGGAGCTGGGTGAAAAAGGATACTGGGCATCTGCCAAGAAGGCACAGCTCTGCCAGACCAAGGTAACATATCTGGGGTATATCCTGAGTGAAGGGAAAAGGTGGCTCACCCCTGGGCGCATAGAGACAGTGGCTCGCCTCCCACCACCACGAAGTCCCAGGGAGGTACGTGAATTCTTGGGAACTGCTGGGTTCTGTCGCTTGTGGATACCCGGTTTTGCTGAATTGGCCGCCCCCCTTTACGCACTCACCAAGGAAAGCACCCCTTTCACCTGGCAGACAGAGCATCAATTGGCTTTTGAGGCACTAAAAAAGGCACTCTTGTCTGCCCCAGCCCTTGGGTTACCGGACACCTCAAAGCCCTTTACCCTCTTCCTGGACGAAAGGCAAGGGATTGCCAAAGGAGTCCTGACCCAAAAATTGGGGCCTTGGAAAAGACCGGTAGCATACCTGTCCAAGAAGCTGGACCCTGTGGCGGCCGGCTGGCCCCCATGTCTTCGTATCATGGCAGCCACCGCTATGCTGGTCAAAGACTCTGCTAAGTTAACCCTTGGGCAGCCACTGACTGTTATTACCCCACATATTCTAGAGGCCATAGTGCGGCAGCCCCCGGACCGGTGGATAACCAACGCACGCCTAACCCACTACCAGGCCCTCTTACTGGACACGGACCGCGTCCAGTTTGGCCCTCCGGTCACCCTAAACCCTGCTACGCTGCTGCCGGTACCAGAAGACCAACCAAGCCCACACGATTGTCGGCAAGTACTGGCTGAGACCCATGGAACACGAGAAGACCTTAAAGACCAAGAGCTCCCAGACGCGGATCACACCTGGTACACAGACGGCAGCAGTTACCTTGACTCAGGTACTCGGAGGGCGGGAGCAGCGGTAGTAGACGGACACAATACCATCTGGGCACAATCACTACCTCCTGGCACGTCTGCACAGAAGGCTGAGTTAATAGCACTAACCAAGGCCCTAGAGCTGTCCAAGGGAAAGAAAGCTAACATTTATACTGATAGCCGATATGCCTTTGCAACGGCTCATACTCATGGAAGTATCTATGAAAGAAGAGGTCTCCTAACCTCAGAAGGAAAGGAAATCAAGAACAAAGCTGAAATAATTGCCTTATTAAAGGCCCTTTTTCTTCCTCAAGAAGTGGCTATAATTCACTGCCCCGGGCATCAGAAAGGACAGGATCCAGTCGCAGTAGGAAACAGACAGGCTGACCAAGTGGCCAGGCAAGCCGCCATGGCGGAAGTACTGACCCTAGCCACAGAACCTGACAACACCAGCCACATAACTATTGAACACACTTATACCTCCGAAGACCAGGAAGAAGCAAGAGCCATAGGGGCTACAGAAAACAAAGACACTAGAAACTGGGAAAAAGAAGGGAAAATAGTCCTTCCCCAAAAGGAAGCCCTGGCAATGATCCAGCAGATGCATGCCTGGACACACTTGGGTAATCGAAAGCTAAAATTGTTAATTGAAAAAACTGACTTTCTAATCCCAAGGGCAAGTACACTCATAGAGCAAGTGACATCTGCCTGTAAGGTCTGTCAGCAGGTAAACGCTGGGGCTACCCGAGTGCCAGCAGGGAAACGGACCCGTGGTAACCGCCCGGGAGTCTATTGGGAAATAGACTTCACTGAAGTAAAACCTCACTATGCTGGATATAAGTACTTACTGGTGTTTGTAGATACCTTTTCAGGATGGGTAGAAGCCTACCCCACCCGGCAAGAAACGGCACACATAGTAGCCAAGAAAATTTTGGAAGAAATCTTTCCTAGATTTGGACTTCCCAAGGTAATTGGGTCAGACAACGGGCCGGCCTTCGTTTCTCAGGTAAGTCAGGGGCTCGCCAGGATATTGGGGATTAATTGGAAATTACATTGTGCCTATAGACCCCAGAGCTCAGGACAGGTAGAAAGAATGAATAGAACAATAAAAGAGACCCTTACCAAATTGACCTTAGAGACTGGTTTAAAAGATTGGAGACGCCTCCTATCCTTAGCTCTGTTAAGGGCCCGAAATACGCCTAACCGTTTTGGGCTCACTCCATATGAAATCCTCTACGGAGGACCTCCCCCTTTGTCAACCTTGCTTAACTCCTTCTCCCCCTCCGATCCTAAGACTGACCTACAGGCCCGGCTAAAAGGACTCCAAGCAGTACAGGCCCAAATCTGGGCCCCCTTGGCAGAACTGTACCAACCAGGACATCCACAGACCAGTCACCCCTTCCAGGTGGGAGACTCTGTCTACGTTAGACGGCATCGCACTCAAGGACTAGAGCCTCGATGGAAAGGACCCTACGTTGTTCTCCTGACCACGCCCACAGCCATAAAGGTTGACGGAATCTCCACTTGGATCCACGCATCCCACGCCAAGGCTGCTCCAGGGATGCCCGGACCAACACCACCTGAGACATGGAGACTCCGACGTTCCGAGGACCCGCTCAAGATAAGACTCTCTCGTATCTAGCCCCTTGCTTATGCTTATTACTAGCCCTCCTTCCCTGCGTCGCTGGCAGTAATAACCCCCACCGGCCATATAACCTGACCTGGCAGGTAACTGATTTTAGTACTCATGAGGTCTTAGATAAAACCTCAAAAATTGCTCCTATAGGGACTTGGTTCCCTGACCTCTATTTCAACCTAGACAAAATAGCAAAGATAGATGACATGGAAGGAGGAGAATGGAGAAAACAGTCTAGAAGGGTGTCCGTAAGCCGGAACGGGTTCTATGCCTGTCCCGGCTTCAGGACAGGAGAAATGAAAAAAACTTGTGGAGGAATAGATGCCTTGTTTTGCGCTAGTTGGTCCTGTATAACTACTAATGATGGAGAATGGAAATGGGCCACAAAACCCTGGTACATAACCATGTCCTTCGTCCAGCGCTGCACCAGAACCCGATATTCAAAAACTTGCAATCTGGTCCGCATCAAGTTTGAAGATGCAGCGAAATCTGATAACCGTTGGATATCCGGACTAACATGGGGCCTATACTTATACCAAAAGCCACTGTATGGAATCCCTATCCAAATCAAATTAATAGTCAACCCTATCACAGCCCCTGTCGCAGTAGGACCGAACCAAGTTTTATCAGAAACAGGGAAGCCCCTGGCTCCTGCATCGAGAGAGCCCCAACCAAGAGCTCCTAAAAGCACTTCCCCACCCTTAATCTCCACCTCCTCTAAATACACACCCTCAGCCCAAAACGCCACCCGCGGGCCCCTTGACCTGGGAATAGGTGACAGGCTCCTAAATCTCATAAAGGGCTCCTATTTCGCTTTAAACCAGACAAAGCCAGAATTTACCTCCTCTTGCTGGCTATGTCTGGCAACAGGCCCCCCTTACTATGAAGGCATCGCCTCCACTAATAATTTCACTAACTCCGCCAATCCTACTGGATGCGCATGGGAACAACAAAGAAAACTAACCCTGGCTGAGGTTTCTGGGTCGGGAACCTGCATAGGCCAAGTGCCCCCTAGTCATCAGCATCTTTGTAATGTAACCTTGACAGTACCCAGCTCCAATCACTATTTGGTCCCCTCCGAGACGGACTGGTGGGCTTGCAACACTGGGCTCACCCCCTGTGTATCCACAGCTGTTTTTAGCAGCGGCACCCACTATTGCGTATTGGTACAAGTTGTTCCCCGAGTATACTATCACTCTGGAGACTCCTTTGATCTCCGGTATGAGCAAAAAACTCATACTAGACCAAAGAGAGAACCCATCTCCCTCACCCTCGCCGTCATGTTAGGAATTGGGGTAGCGGCTGGGGTTGGGACCGGGACAGCAGCCCTAGTGCATGGTAACCATCATCTACAACAACTTAGAGTAGCCATAGATGAAGACCTTAGAGCCATAGAACAATCTATCACAAAACTTGAAGAGTCCTTGACTTCTCTGTCTGAAGTTGTATTACAAAACCGACAAGGACTAGAAATTGTCTTTCTGAAAGAGGGCGGGCTCTGTGCAGCCCTGAAAGAGCAATGTTGTTTTTATGCAGATCATTCAGGAGTAGTTAAAGATTCTATGGCAAAACTAAGAGAAAGATTAGACAAGAGAAAAAAAGAGAGAGAATCTCAGCAAAATTGGTTTGAAAATTGGTACAACCGATCCCCTTGGTTTAGCACCCTAATCTCCACCATCTTAGGACCCCTCATCCTGCTCACACTCATCCTGACTTTCGGGCCATGCATACTCAACCGCTTACTCACCCTTATTAAAAATAGATTAAACATAGTACATGCTATGGTTCTGACCCAACAATACCAGACCCTCAGGACTGAAGAAGAGGCTCAAGATTGAGCCTCTGACACAAAAAGAGGAGGGAATGAAACTAGGCCTCACAAAACCTAAAAAGTTAGCACCAGGTGGCCCTAGATAGGGTCCCACCCTGCCTCAATAGTGTCCCACCCTGATAGGGTCCCACCCTGCCAATTCCGGGAAACAACCTCATGAGGTCCCACCCTGCCAATTCCAGGGGTCTCACCCTGCCTCGAAGTTCCCGGAATCATCAACTCCAGGAAAGAACCTCATAAGGTCCTGCTCTAACGAATTAAACCAAGACCCCTTGCTCAGGCTATAGCTAGACCCAATCATTTTACGCCTTAAGCTTTGTTTGAATTTCGCGCCATAAGCTGTGTTTGAACTTGTGTTTGCCTATATAAACAGCCTGTAACAAGCAGTCAGGGTCCCAGGGCCAACTTAGAGCTTGGGACCCTAGCGCGCTAGTAATAAATAACTCTCTGCTGTGAACCTCGTGTCGGTGATCCTTCGC
>NW_020266284.1:0-1729 GCF_003255815.1 Theropithecus gelada | reverse complement strand
GAGCACCATACCCTGTAATTGCCTGGTCCTGAATTTGTCTCCGTCCACGTGACCCCTCCTTTCAGGCAAGGACCATTTCTAACTTGGCCTTCTGGCCCTAGTTCCTAGCATAGTGACTGGCATACAGTAGGGCTCACACATTCCATAAATATTTGGTGGATGAGGGAATTAGCAATGGATTCTGCTTTGGTTCCAAAACAGAGATTTATTGGATTGCTTAGTAGTGTTTCTCTGTTGTTATTCATGAGCGTGAATATGGATTGCCTACTATTGCCTACCACTGTTGGTGACTTCTCAGACCTCAGCTGCAGCCTGATAAACGTGGTTAACAGAGAAGTAGGAGGCTGTGACGTTAAATGGGTTACCACAGGCTTTTGTTGAGAATTGGATGAGAAACAAGAGCTTGAACTTGGATGTTCCCCAGAGTGAGCGCAGGGTCAGATGAGTTTTTCAAGACAGGAGTGATCGGTCTTTCCCAAGGTGGGGCCCATAATGAAAGGCAATGATAGATTAATGGGTAATAAGTAACTGGAGGAGGGCACTCTGTTTTCCAATTACATGTTGGTTTGCTATGTGGCTCAGTGACAAGGTAATTAAGATGAAGAAAATAAATGTAGGAGGCACAGCGTGGGATGGACAGTCAGCTGCTGATGGCTTCTGCTCAGATGGCCACAGGATCCCAAGTTCCCCTGCCATGGCTGGCCACAGGACTGCTGCTCCTCCTCAGTGTCCAGCCCTGGGCTGAGAGTGGGAAGGTGCTGGTGGTGCCCGCTGATGGCAGCCACTGGCTCAGCATGCGGGAGGACGTGCGGGAGCTCCATGCCAGAGGCCACCAGGCGGTGGTCCTCACCGGAGGTGAATATGCACATCAACGAAGAGAACTTTTTCACCCTGACAACCTATGCCATTCCATGGACCCAGGATGAATTTGATCGCTTTTTGCTGGGCCACACTCAATGGTTCTTTGAAACAGAACATCTTCTGAAGACATTTTCTAGAAATACGGCAATTATGAACAATATGTCTTTGGTCTTTCATAGGTCTTGTGTGGAGCTACTGCATAATACTGCCTAATGAGGCACCCGAATGCTACTTCCTTTGATGTGGTTTTAACAGACCCCATTTCTGTCTGCGGGATGGTGCTGGCTAAGTACCTGTCGATTCCCGTTGTGTTTTTTGTTCAGGAACATTCCATGTGACTTGGACTTTAAGGGCACACAATGTCCAAATCCTTCCTCCTGTATTCTTAAGTTATTAACAACCAATTCACACCACATGACATTCCTGCAAAGAGTCAAGAACATGCTCTGCCCTCTGGTCCTGCCCTACATTTGCCATGCTGTTTCTGCTCTTTATGCAAGCCTTGCCTCTGAGCTTTTTCAGAGACAGGTGTCAGTGGCGAATCTTCTCAGTCATGCATCCGTTTGGCTGCTCCAAGGGGACTTTGTGATGGACTACCCCAGGCCGATCATGCTTAACATGGTCTTCATTGGGGCATCAACTGTGCCAACAGGATGCCACTATCTCAAGTCTGTATTGGTGCCTTCATCCAATCAATGTTCCAGACAAAACACTTTTTAAAAACATGTTTACCTACAATTGGATTTACTTTATGCTGAATTTATTCTGGTGCCATAGGTATTTTTTTCCTTTATTTTCTTCTAGGATATCTTTTTCTCCTATGCAACCTCATCCTCAGGTTTAGGAACAATTTGTTCCTTATCAGTAA
>NW_020266283.1:0-1729 GCF_003255815.1 Theropithecus gelada | reverse complement strand
TGTAACTCTCGGAGATGAATTAACAGAATACTCAGCAGTTTCACATTGAGCTTCTTCCTAGATTACACCTGACGATATTTCCTTTTTCACCATAGCCCCCTACGGGCTTCCAAATATCATTTTGTCAGTTCTACAACAACTGTCTTAGCGAAAGGCTTCTTGAGGGGAAAGCTGTAACTCTGTGAGATGATTTCACAGAACACAAAGAAGTTTCTCAGAAAGTTTCTTTCTCTTTGTTATCGCACGATATTTCCTTTGGCCCTATAGTCTTCAAAGGGATCCGAAATATCTGTTCTCAGATTCCACAGAAAAAAGGCTAGCAAAGAGATCCACGAAGTACAGATGTAACTCTGGGAGATGAATTAACAGAAAACTCAGCAGTTTCTCAGAAAGCTTCTTTCCAGATTTCATCTGAGGATATTTCCTTTTTCACCATAGCCCTCTTCGGGCTTCCAAATATCACTTTGCCAATTCCACAAGAACTGTCTTAGCGAAAGGCTTCTTGAGGGGAAAGCTGTAACTCTGTGAGATGATTTCACAGAACAGAAAGAAGTTTCTCAGAAAACTTGTTTCTCTTTGTTATCGGAGGATATTTTCTTTGGCCCTATAATCTTCAAAGGGATCCGAAATATCTGTTCTCAGATTCCACAGAAATAAGGCTAGCAAAGAGATCCACGAAATACAGATGTAACTCTGTGAGATGAATTAACAGAACACTCAGCAGTTTCTCAGAAAGCTTCTTTCCAGATTTCATCTGAGCATATTTCCTTTTTCACCATAGCCGTCTATGGGCTTCCAAATATCACTTTGCCAATTCCACAAGAACTGTCTTAGAGAAACGCTTCTTGAGGTGAAAGCTGTAACTGTGTGAGATGATTTCACAGAACACAGAGAAGTTTCTCAGACAGCTTCCTTCGCTTTGTTATCGGAGGATATTTCCTTTGGCCCTAGAGTCTTCAAAGGGATCCAAAATATCTGTTCTCAGAGTCCAGAGAAATAAGGCTAGCAGAGTGATCCACGAAATACAGATGCAACTCTGGGAGATGAATTAACAGAACACTCAGCAGTTTCTCAGAAAGCTTCTTTCTAGATTTCATCTGAGGATACTTCCTTTTTCACGGTATGCCCTCTGGGGGCTTCCAAATATCACCTTACCAATTCCACCAGAACTGTCTTAGCGAAAGGCTTCTTGAGGGGAAAGCTGTAACTCTGTGAGATGATTTCGCAGAACACAAAGAACTTTCTCAGAAAGCTTCTTTCTCTTTGTTATCGGAGGATACTTCCTTCGGCGCTATAGTCCTCAAAGGGATCCGTAATATCTGTTCTCAGATTCCACAGAAATAAGGCTAGCAAAGAGATCCACGAAATACAGATATAACTCTGTGAGTGGAAGTCACACATCACAGAGAAGTTTCTCAGAAAGCTTCTTTCCAGATTTCATCTGAGGATATTTCCTTTTTCACCATAGCCCTCTATGGGCTTCCAAATATCACTTTGCCAATTCCACCAGAACTGTGTTAGCGAAAGGCTTCTTGAGGGGAAAGCTGTAACTCTGTGAGATGATTTCACAGAACACAAAGAACTTTCTCAGAAAGGTTCTTTCTCTTTGTTATCGGAGGATATTTCCTTTGGCCTATAGTCCTCAAACGGATCCAAAATATCTGTTCTCAGATTCCACAGAAATAAGGCTAGCAAAGAGATCCACGAAATACAGATGTAACTCTGTGGC
>NW_020266282.1:0-1729 GCF_003255815.1 Theropithecus gelada | reverse complement strand
TTTGTCATAAATAGCTCTTATTATTTTGAGGTACGTTCCATCAATACTGAATTTATTGAGCGTTTTTAGAATGAAGGGCTGTTGAATTTTGTCAAAAGCCTTTTCTGCATGTATTGAGAAAATCATGTGGTTTTTGTCTTTGGTTCTGCTTATATGCTGGATTACGTTTATTGATTTGCGAATGTTGAACCAGCCTTGCATCCCAGGGATGAAGCCCACTTGATCATGGTGGATAAGCTTTTTGATGTGCTGCTGAATCTGGTTTGCCAGTATTTTATTGAGGATTTTTGCATCGATGTTCATCAAGGATATTGGTCTAAAATTCTCTTTTTTTGTTGTGTCTCTGCCAGGCTTTGGTATCAGGATGATGTTGGCCCCATAAAATGAGTTAGGGAGGATTCCCTCTTTTTCTATTGATTGGAATAGTTTCAGAAGGAATGGTACCAGCTCCTCCTTATACCTCTGGTAAATTCAGCTGTGAATCCATCTGGTCCTGGACTTTTTTTGGTTGGTAGGCTATTAATTATTGCCTCAATTTCAGAGCCTGCTATAGGTCTATTCAGGGATTCAACTTCTTCCTGGTTTAGTCTTGGAAGAGTGTAAGTGTCCAGGAAATCATCCATTTCGTCTACATTTTCTAGTTTATTTGCATAGAGGTGTTTATAGTGTTCTCTGATGGTAGTTTGTAATTCTGTGGGGTCGGTGGTGATATCCCCTTTATCATTTTATATTGCGTCTATTTGATTCTTCTCTCTTTTCTTCTTTACTAGTCTTGCTAGCGGTCTGTCAATTTTGTTGATCTTCTCAAAAAACCAACTCCTGATTTGTTGATTTTTTGGAGGGATTTTTGTGTCTGTATCTCCTTCAGTTCTGCTCTGATCTTAGTTATTTCTTGCCTTCTGCTAGCTTTTGAATGGGTTTGCTCTTGCTTCTCTAGTTCTTTTAATTGTGATGTTAGAGTGTCAATATTAGATTTTTCCAGCTTTCTCTTGTGGGCATTTAGTGCTATAAATTTCCCTCTACACACTGCTTTAAATGTGTCCCAGAGATTCTGGTGTGTTGTATCTTTGTTCTCATTGGTTTCAAAGAACATCTTGATTTCTGCCTTCATTTCGTTATGTACCCAGTAGTCATTCAGGAGCAGGTTGTTCAGTTTCCATGTAGTTGAGCAGTTTTGATTGAGTTTCTTAGTCCTGAGTTCTAGTTTAATTGCATTGTGGTCTGAGAGATTGTTATAATTTCTGTTCTTGTACATTTGCTGAGGAGTCCTTTACTTCCAATTATGTGGTCAATTTTGGAATAAGTGCGATGTGGTGCTGAGAAGAATGTATATTCTGTTGATTTGCGGTGGAGAGTTCTATAGATGTCTATTAGGTTTGCTTGCTGTAGAGATGAGTTCAATTCCTGGATATCCTTGTTAACTTTCTGTCTCGTTGATCTGTCTAATGTTGACAGTGGAGTGTTGAAGTCTCCCATTATTATTGTATGGGAGTCTAAGTCTCTTTGTAAGTCTCTAAGGACTTGCTTTATGAATGTGGGTGCTCCTGTATTGGGTGCATATATATTTAGGATAGTTAGCTCTTCCTGTTCAATTGATCCCTTTACCATTATGTAATGGCCTTCTTTGTCTCTTTTGATCTTTGATGGTTTAAAGTCTGTTTTATCAGAGACTAGTATTGCAACCCCTGCTTTTTTTTGTTCTCCATTTGCTTGGTAAATCTTCCTCCAT
>NW_020266281.1:0-1730 GCF_003255815.1 Theropithecus gelada | reverse complement strand
TGATTGGAATAGTTTCAGAAGGAATGGTACCAACTCCTCCTTGTACCTCTGGTAGAATTCAGCTGTGAATCCATCTGGTCCTGGACTTTTTTTGGTTGGTAGGCTATTAATTATTGCCTCAATTTCAGAGCCTGCTATTGGTCTATTCAGGGATTCAACTTCTTCCTGGTTTAGTCTTGGAAGAGTGTAAGTGTCCAGGAAATTATCCATTTCTTCTAGATTTTCCAGTTTATTTGCGTAGAGGTGTTTATAGTATTCTCTGATGGTAGTTTGTATTTCTGTGGGGTCGGTGGTGATATCCCCTTTATCATTTTTAATTGCGTCGATTTGATTCTTCTCTCTTTTCTTCTTTATTAGTCTTGCTAGTGGTCTGTCAATTTTGTTGATCTTTTCAAAAAACCAACTCCTGGATTCATTGATTTTTTGGAGGGTTTTTTGTGTCTCTATCTCCTTCAGTTCTGCTCTGATCTTAGTTATTTCTTGCCTTCTGCTAGCTTTCGAATGTGTTTGCTCTTGCTTCTCTAGTTCTTTTAATTGCGATGTTAGAGTGTCAATTTTAGATCTTTCCTGCTTTCTCTTGTGGGCATTTAGTGCTATAAATTTCCCTCTACACACTGCTTTAAATGTGTCCCAGAGATTCTGGTATGTTGTATCTTTGTTCTCATTGGTTTCAAAGAACATCTTTATTTCTGCCTTCATTTCGTTATGTACCCAGTAGTCATTCAGGAGCAGGTTGTTCAGTTTCCATGTAGTTGAGCGGTTTTGATTGAGTTTCTTAGTCCTGAGTTCTAGTTTGATTGCACTGTGGTCTGAGAGACAGTTTGTTATAATTTCTGTTCTTGTACATTTGCTGAGGAGTGCTTTACTTCCAATTATATGGTCAATTTTGGAGTAAGTACGATGTGGTGCTGAGAAGAATGTATATTCTGTTGATTTGGGGTGGAGAGTTCTATAGATGTCTATTAGGTCTGCTTGCTGCAGAGATGAGTTCAATTCCTGGATATCCTTGTTAACTTTCTGTCTTGTTGATCTGTCTAATGTTGACAGTGGAGTGTTGAAGTCTCCCATTATTATTGTATGGGAGTCTAAGTCTCTTTGTAAGTCTCTAAGGACTTGCTTTATGAATCTGGGTGCTCCTGTATTGGGTGCATATATATTTAGGATAGTTAGCTCTTCCTGTTGAATTGATCCCTTTACCATTATGTAATGGCCTTCTTTGTCTCTTTTGATCTTTGATGGTTTAAAGTCTGTTTTATCAGAGACTAGGATTGCAACCCCTGCTTTTTTTTGTTCTCCATTTGCTTGGTAAATCTTCCTCCATCCCTTTATTTTGAGCCTATGTATGTCTCTGCGTGTGAGATGGGTCTCCTGAATACAGCAGACTGATGGGTCTTGACTCTTTATCCAGTTTGCCAGTCTGTGTCTTTTAATTGGAGCATTTAGTCCATTTACATTTAAGGTTAAGATTGTTATGTGTGAACTTGATCCTGCCATTATGATATTAACTGGTTATTTTGCTCGTTAGTTGATGCAGTTTTTTCCTAGCCTCGATGGTCTTTACATTTTGGCATGTTTTTGCAATGGCTGGTACCGGTTGTTCCTTTCCATGTTGAGTGCTTCCTTCAGGGTCTCTTGTAAGGCAGGCCTAGTGGTGACAAAATCTCTAAGCATTTGCTTATCTGCAAAGGATTTTATTTCTCCTTCACTTATGAAACTTAGTTTGGCTGGAT
>NW_020266280.1:243-1693 GCF_003255815.1 Theropithecus gelada | reverse complement strand
TTTCGTGGATCTCTTTGCTAGCCTTATTTCTGTGGAATCTGACAACAGATATTTCGGATCCCTTTGAAGACTATAGGGCTAAAGGAAATATCCTCCGATAACAAAGCGACAGAAGCCTTCTGAGACACTTCTTTGTGTTCTGTGAAATCATCTCACAGAGTTACAGCTTTACCCTCAAGAAGCCTTTCGCTAAGACAGTTCTTGTGGAATTGGCAAAGTGATATTTGCAAGCAAATAGAGGGCTATGGTGAAAAAGGAAATATCCTCAGATGAAATCTGGAAAGAAGTTTTCTGAAAAACTGCTTATTTTCTGTTAATTCATCTAACAGAGTTACATCTGTATTTCGTGGATCTCTTTGCTAGCCTTATTTCTGTGGAATCTGACAACAGATATTTCGGATCCCTTTGAAGACTATAGGGCCAAAGGAAATATCCTCCGATAACAAAGAGAAAGAAGCTTTCTGAGAAACTTCTTTGTGTTCTGTGAAATCATGTCACAGAGTTACAGCATTCCCCTCAAGAAGCCTTTCGCTAAGACAGTTCTTGTGGAATTGTCAAATTGATATTTGGAAGCCCATAGAGGGCTATGGTGAAAAAGGAAATATCCACCGACGAAATCTCTAAAGAAGCTTTCTGAGCAACTGCTTAGTGTTCTGTTAATTCATCTCACAAGGTTACATCTGTATTTCGTGGATCTCTTTGCTAGCCTTATGTCTGTGGAATCTGAGAACAGATATTTCGGATCCCTTTGAAGACTATAGGGCCAAAGGAAATATCCTCTGATAACAAAGAGACACAAGCTTTCTGAGAAACTTCTCTGTGTTCTGTGAAATCATGTCACAGAGTTACAGCTCTCCGCTAAAGAAGCCTTTCGCTAAGACAGTTCTTGTGGAATTGGCAAAGTGATATTTGGAAGCCCATAATGGGCTATGGTGAAGAAGGAAATATCCTCAGATGAAATCTGGAAAGAAGATTTCTGAGAAACTTCTCTGTGATATGTGACTTCCACTCACAGAGTTACATCTGTATTTCGTGGATCTCTTAGCTAGCCTTATCTCTGTGGAATCTGAGAACAGATATTTCGGATCCCTTTGAAGACTATAGGGCCAAAGGAAATATCCTCCGATAACAAAGAGAAAGAAGCTTTCTGAGAAACTTCTTCGTGTTCTGTGGAATCATGTCACAGAGTTACAGCTTTATCCTCAAGAAGCCTTTCGCTAAGACAGTTCTTGTGGAATTGGCAAAGTGATATTTGGAAGCCCGTAGAGGGCTATGGTGAAAAAGGAAATATCCTCCTATGAAATCTGGAAAGAAGCTTTCTGAGAAACTGCTTAGTGTTCTGTTAATTCATCTCACAGACTTACATCTGTATTTCGTGGATCTCTTTGCTAGCCGTATTTCTGTGGAATCTGAGAACAGATATTTCGGATCCCTTTGAAGACTATAGGGC
>NW_020266280.1:0-198 GCF_003255815.1 Theropithecus gelada | reverse complement strand
TAACAAAGAGAATGAAGCTTTCTGAGATACTTCTTTGTGTTCTGTGAAATCATGTCACAGAGTTACAGCTTTCCCCTCAAGAAGCCTTTCGCTAAGACAGTTCTTGGGGAATTGGCTACGTGATATTTGGACGCCATTAGAGGGATGTGGAGAAAAAGGAAATATCATCAGATGAAATCTGGAAAGAAGCTTTCTGAG
>NW_020266279.1:0-1730 GCF_003255815.1 Theropithecus gelada | reverse complement strand
CACTTATTTTATTTATTTATTTATTTTAGACAGTCTTGCTTTGTTGCCCAGGCTGGAGTGCAATGATGCAATCTCTACTCAATGCAACCTCTGCCTCCCAAGTTCAAGCAATTCTTGCGCCTCAGCCTCCCAGGTAGCTAGGATTACAGGCGCCTGCCACCACACCTGGCTAATTTTTGTATTTTTAGTAGAGACCGGGTTTCACCATGTTGGCCAGACTGGTCTCAAACTCCAGACCCCAGGTGATCTGCCCATCTCGGCCTCCCAAAGTGCAGGAATTACCGGTGTGAGCCACTGCGCCCGGCCTAGTTTAATCACTTTAGAGAGCGCCAGCAATATCCAGTAAAACTGACAATGCGAATAATACACACCCCAGCGACTCTACTCTTGGTCTGACCTTAAAGCAAAGATTCTCAACCTTGGCTCCATGTTAAAAAATGCCTGGGGGAGTTTTGTTTTTATTTTTAAAATCTGATGTCTCAGGTCCACACTCAGAAATTTTGATTTCATCTGTTCTGAGATGAGGCTCAGAAATGGTCTTTTAAAAGCTCCCTAGGCCGTTCTAATGTGTACCCTGCCCAAGAGAAAATCACCCATACAGATAAAGAGGCATTCACCTTGCACCAACTACATAAATAAAATCAAGGGGATTTAAGCATCTAAATGTAAAAAGCAAATCTTTAAAATACTTTTCAAAATTAAATGACTATCTTATGACCTTGGAATGCAAAAAGATATCATAAGGACCAGGCACAGTGGCTCACACCTGTAATCCCAGTACTTTGGGAGGCCAAGACTGGAGGATTGCTTGAGCCCAGGTGTTCGAGACCAACCTGGGCAACATAGCAAGACCCTGTCTCTATTTTTTATTTTAATAAACTAAAAAAAAAAAAAAAAAGCCAGGCACAGTGACTCACCCCCTGTAATCCCAGCACTTTGACTGGCAGAAGTTCAAGACCAGCCTGGTAAACATGGTGAAACCCCATCTCTACTTAAAATACAAAAGCTTAGCCAGGCGTGGTGGCAGGCACCTATAATCCCAGCTACTTGGGAGGCTGAGGCAGGAGAATCGCTTGAACCTAGGAGGTGGAGGTTGCAGTGAGTGGAGGTTGCGCCACTGCATTCCAGCCTGGGCAACAGTGCAAGACTATATATACACACACACACACACATATATACACATATATATATACACACACACACATATATACACATATATATACATATATACACATGTATACATATATACGCATATATAAACACATATATATACATACATATATATACACACACACACAGTTATACAAGGAATTTTTCAGTGGTAAAGGTGAATCAACTAGAAATATGTGTACCAATGTGAATAATTCTTAAACACAATGTTGATCAATAAAAGCAAGATATGATGAGGTGCGGTGGCTCACGCCTGTAATCTCAGAACTTTGGGAGGCCAAGATGGGCAGATTACTTGAGGTTCGGAGTTCAAGACCAGCCTGGCCAACATAGTGAAACCCCTTCTCTACTAAAAATACAAAAATTAACCAGGCATGGTGGTGGGCGCCTGTAGTCCCAGCTACTCAGGAAGCTGAGGGAGGAGAATCGTTTGAACCTGGGAGGCAGAGGTTGCAGTGAGCCGAGATCGTGCCACTGCACTCCAGCCTGGGTGACAGAGCGAGACTCCATCTCAAAAAAAAAAAAAAAAGCAAGACATTCAGAATGATGAAATGTGACAA
>NW_020266278.1:0-1731 GCF_003255815.1 Theropithecus gelada | reverse complement strand
GCAAGGCAAGGCACAAAGCAAGGCAAGTGAAGGCAAAAGGCAAGGCACAAGTCAAGTCAAGGCACGAGGGAATGGCAAGGCAAGGCAAAGCAAAAAGCAAGGCAAGGCAAGGCACAAGGCAAGTCAAGGCAAGGCAGAAAGTGAGGCACAGCAAGGCAAGGCACAAGACAAGGCAGAAGGAAAGTCAAGGCACAAAGCAATGTAAGGCACAAAGCAAAGCAAGGCAGGAAGCAAGGTAAGGCACAAGAAAAGGCAAGGCACAAAGCAAGGCAAAGCAAGGCAAAGCAAGGCAAAGCAAGGCAAAGCAAGGCGAAGCAAGGCAGGAAGCAAGGCAAGGCATAAGGCAAGGTAATGCAAGGTGTAAGGCAAGACAAGGCAAGACGCAAGGCAAGGCAAAAGGCTAAGCAAAGCCAGGCAAGGCAAACCTAGGCAAAAGGAAAGGCAAGGAAGCCAAAAGACAAATGAAGGGAAGGCAAGGCACAAGGCAAGTTAAGGCACCAGGCAATGCCAAGGCACAAAGCAAGGCAAGTGAAGGCAAAAGGCAAGGCAAGGCGCAAGTCAAGGCAAAGCAAAAAGCAAGTTAAGGCAAGACACAAAGCAAGGCAAGTCAAGGCAACGCAGAAAGCGAGGCACACCAAGGCAAGGCACAAGGAAAGGCAGAAGGCAAGGCAAGGCAAGGCACAAAGCAAGGTAAGGCACAAGACAAAGCAAGGCAGGAAGCAAGGCAAGGCAAAAGGCAAGGCAATGCAAAGTGCAAGGCAAAGCAAGGCAAGGCAAGGCACAAGGCAAGGCAAGGCAATGAAAAGTGCAAGGCAAAGCAAGGCAAGGCAAGGCAAGGTGCAAGGCAAGGCAAGGCAAGGCAGGACAAGGCATGGCAAGGCAAGACAAGGCAAGGCACAAGGCAAGGCAAGTTACAAGGCAAGGCAAGGCCAGACACAAGGCAAGGAAATGCAAGGCAAAATGCAAGGCAAGGCAGAATGCAGGCAAGGCAGAACGCAAGGCAAGGCAGAACGCAAGGCAAGGCACAAAGCAAGGCAAGGCACAAAGCAAGGAAAGGGAAGGTATAAGAAAACGTAAGGCAAGGAACAAGGCAATGCTAGGCAAAGCAAGGCAATGCAAAGCAAAAGGTAAGGCAACACAAGGCAAGACACAAGTCAAGGCAAGGCACAAGTCAAATCAAGGCAAGGCAAGACAAGGCACAATGCAAGACAAGGCGCAAGACAAGGGAAGGCAAGATAAGGCATGGCAATGCAAGGCAAGACAAGGCATGGCAATGCAAGGCAAGGCAAGGCATGCAATGCAAGGCAAGGCAAGGCATGCAATGCAAGGCAAGGCAAATCACAAGGCAAGGCAAATCATGGCACAAGGCAAGGCAAGGCAAGGGAAAGCACAAGGCAAGAAATAAGGCAAGGCAATGAAAGGCAAAAGGCAAGGCAAAGCCAGGCAAGGCAAAGCCAAGGCCAAGGCAAAGGAAGGCACAAGGCAAGGCAAGGGAAGGCACAAGGCAAGGCAAGTGAAGGGAAGGCAAGGCAAGTGAAGGGAAGGCAAGGCACTAAGGCAAGGCAAGGCACCAGCAAGGCAATCAAGGCACAAAGCAAGGCAAGGGAAGGCAAATGGCAAGGCAAGGTGCAAGGCAAGTCAAGACAAGGCACAAGAGAATGGCAAGGCAAAGGAAAAAGTAAGGCAAGGCAAGGCAAGTCAAAGCAAGGCAGAAAGCAAGGCACAACAAGG
>NW_020266277.1:0-1731 GCF_003255815.1 Theropithecus gelada | reverse complement strand
CACAGGCGTGCTTCAGAAAGGCAGACAGGTGCACAGGTCACAGGGCCATGTTATCCAGTGCCCTGTGATACATCTGCTATCTGCCTGTCTCTGGCCTCCCCTGTTCACGGACACAGAAATGCACGGATGTGGGGATACTCATCTCGGGGCTGGAGGCCCTCGGGGTGCACCATCCCGCTACAGAGCACTGATGTTGAGCATACCTCTCAACATCATTGCTTCAACACCTGCAATGGCACTCACAAAAGCCTTGCGACCACGAACCCCGAAAGAGGAAGACACTGACCTAAATCAGGTTTGGAATAACCCAGAGACTCCTTGCCTGACAGCCCCAGCTTGGAGCAGAAGACTGCCTGATCAGACAACACACAAATCCTCATAACATATGGGATGTGACATGGGCATGCGGATAAGAGGCTATGCTGGGTGCCTGGAAATACAACGTCCGCCACCAAGGACAAAATGAGCTAACAAATGAGAATGGTGTAGCCTTGTGCTCTCCCCACAACCAGAGGATCTGTCTTCCTCTGGGAATCCAGAGCTTGGACTCAAGAACAAACTTGGCCACCAGAGGCAGGCTACACACAAACTCTTCCCATGCCACCTCCCATTCACCTAGTCCTTCAGACAGTACGTTAGTTATCCCGCCCAGGGAGAAAGAAGTCCTTCAGACAAGCAATTTCCTGTGCATGGGAGCACCTACTTCCCTGTGACTTCCAGCTGCCCAAAGGGACCCCATCCTAAGCCTGGATGGACCCACTGGTGCAACCCATATCAACAAACGAATGTTGGCCCTCTCTGTCTAGCCCCTATTGGAGTAATGTGCTGGACCTCAGTTCGACGAGGATGACGGTATAGAGTTTTCACTCATTTTGTTCAGCTTTCCAAGGAATGTATATATGGAAGTCATCATCGATCCACGCACAGTGTTTGTCCCTGTAAATGAGGAAAATCAGAGTGCGCTGGGAAAGAACTGCTTACATTCAGAAGGGATCCAACAACTTCCGAAGGAGCCTTTGCCATTGTGTCCAGGGGCTTCCTGCAATCTCCGCGGCTCACATGAGATAACAATTGTCCCTCGCCAACAGGGGCCTGCCTTCCATGCCAGTGCTACCTGGGACGTGTAGAGGAAACACGAGCATGCTTCAGAAAGGCAGACAGGTACACAGGTGACAAGGGCCATGTCATTCAGCCCCCTGCGATACATCTGGAATCTGCCTGTCTCTGGCTTCAACTATTTACGGACACAGAAATGCAAGTACATGGGGATGCATGTCTGGGTCCAGGGTGCCCTTAGAGCATCATCCCGCTAAAGAGCACTAATGTTGAGCATCTCTCTCAACGCCCTTGCTTTCACACCTGCAATGCACCTCCCAATAGCCTCGGGGCCATGCAATCCTAATGGGAAGGCTTTGACCTACACCGTGATCAGGATAAGCCAGAGCCTCACTGCCTATCAGACTCAGCTTGGAGTGGGAGCCTACGTGTTCATGCCACATGCATGCGCTCACAACACATGGGACACAACATGGGCACACCGGCCTGAACGCTACGCCTGCTGACCACAACTTCACTGTCCTCAGTGAAGGATGAAATGAGCAGAAAAACAACAAAAGTCTGGCACTGTGCTCTCTTCTCAAGTGCAATCACCTGTCTTCCTCCAAGGAACATGGAAACCCAGAGCCAGGACCCAAGGACAAACTGCCATGCAGAGGCAGGCTGCAGGCTAAC
>NW_020266276.1:0-1731 GCF_003255815.1 Theropithecus gelada | reverse complement strand
CACAGGCGTGCTTCAGAAAGGCAGACAGGTGCACAGGTCACAGGGCCATGTTATCCAGTGCCCTGTGATACATCTGCTATCTGCCTGTCTCTGGCCTCCCCTGTTCACGGACACAGAAATGCACGGATGTGGGGATACTCATCTCGGGGCTGGAGGCCCTCGGGGTGCACCATCCCGCTACAGAGCACTGATGTTGAGCATACCTCTCAACATCATTGCTTCAACACCTGCAATGGCGCTCACAAAAGCCTTGCGACCACGAACCCCGAAAGAGGAAGACACTGACCTAAATCAGGTTTGGAATAACCCAGAGACTCCTTGCCTGACAGCCACAGCTTGGAGCAGAAGACTGCCTGATCAGGCAACACACAAATCCTCATAACATATGGGATGTGACATGGGCATGCGGATAAGAGGCTATGCTGGGTGCCTGGAAATACAACGTCCGCCTCCAAGGACAAAATGAGCTAACAAATGAGAATGGTGTAGCCTTGTGCTCTACCCACAACCAGAGGATCTGTCTTCCTCTGGGAATCCAGAGCTTGGACTCAAGAACAAACTTGGCCACCAGAGGCAGGCTACACACAAACTCTTCCCATGCCACCTCCCATTCACCTAGTCCTTCAGACAGTACGTTAGTTATCCCGCCCAGGGAGAAAGAAGTCCTTCAGACAAGCAATTTCCTGTGCATGGGAGCACCTACTTCCCTGTGACTTCCAGCTGCCCAAAGGGACCCCATCCTAAGCCTGGATGGACCCACTGGTGCAACCCATATCAACAAACGAATGTTGGCCCTCTCTGTCTAGCCCCTATTGGAGTAATGTGCTGGACCTCAGTTCGACGAGGATGACGGTATAGAGTTTTCACTCATTTTGTTCAGCTTTCCAAGGAATGTATATATGGAAGTCATCATCGATCCACGCACAGTGTTTGTCCCTGTAAATGAGGAAAATCAGAGTGCGCTGGGAAAGAACTGCTTACATTCAGAAGGGATCCAACAACTTCCGAAGGAGCCTTTGCCATTGTGTCCAGGGGCTTCCTGCAATCTCCGCGGCTCTCATGAGATAACAATTGTCCCTCGCCAACACAGGCCTGCCTTCCATGCCAGTGCTACCTGGGAGGTGTAGAGGAAACACGAGCATGCTTCAGAAAGGCAGATAGGTACACAGGTGACAAGGGCCATGTCATTCAGCCCCCTGCGATACATCTGGAATCTGCCTGTCTCTGGCTTCAACTATTTACGGACACAGAAATGCAAGTACATGGGGATGCATGTCTGGGTCCAGGGTGCCCTTAGAGCATCATCCCGCTAAAGAGCACTAATGTTGAGCATCTCTCTCAACACCCTTGCTTTCACACCTGCAATGCACCTCACAATAGCCTCGGGGCCATGCAATCCTAATGGGAAGGCTTTGACCTACACCGCGATCAGGATAAGCCAGAGCCTCACTGCCTATCAGACTCAGCTTGGAGTGGGAGCCTACGTGTTCATGCCACATGCATGCGCTCACAACACATGGGACACAACATGGGCACACCGGCCTGAACGCTACGCCTGCTGACCACAACTTCACTGTCCTCAGTGAAGGATGAAATGAGCAGAAAAACAACAAAAGTCTGGCACTGTGCTCTCTTCTCAAGTGCAATCACCTGTCTTCCTCCAAGGAACATGGAAACCCAGAGCCAGGACCCAAGGACAAACTGCCATGCAGAGGCAGGCTGCAGGCTAAC
>NW_020266275.1:0-1731 GCF_003255815.1 Theropithecus gelada | reverse complement strand
TGTAATTTATCATATCAATAATATTGCATTAAAGCTGTCTTTTTAAAAAATTGGTCAGAAAGGGAAGATTTCCTGGGTTTCTCTAGAGCGGTGTGCTGTGGAATTGAGCTTTTTGCATGAGGAAAACTCTCTGTGCTGCCTAGTGCCAGAGCCACAGGTTGTTTTTGAGCACCTGCCGTGTATATAGCTAATGTGATTGAGGAGGCATTTTAAATTTTACTTCGCTTAAATCCAATTTGATTGAAATGGCCACATGTGACTGGTAGCTACCGTGTTGTACAGTGGGGCTGAAAGCATAAAAGAATTCCACGGCAGCTAGATTTAAGTCTTAAAAGAGTTTGTGTTCCACAGTCTCAAGCTCCATGAGAGTTCAATTATAGCAGGATAGAGAACCTTTTAAAGGCACCTTTGTGTAGTAAAAATTACAGTGAAAAGTAGATATGTCGAATCCTGGAGTTTTCATCAGTTGGCACGTACTTATCAACAAAAGGAAATTTTTACAGGATACTTACCCTGTGGGATTTGGGAAGTGGTCAGTCTTAAAGACCCTTCATGGGTTTTTTTTTTTTTGAGGCAGAGTCTCTCTGTGATGCCCAGGGTGGAGTGCAACGGCATGCTCTCAGCTTGTTGCAACCTCCGCCTCCTGGGTTCAAGTGATTCTCCTGCCTCAGTCTCCAAAGTAGTTGGAGTTACAGGTATGTGCCATCATGCCCAACTAATTTTTGTATTTTTAGTAGAGATGGGGTTTCACCATGTTGGCCAGGCTGGTCTCGAACTCCTGACCTTGGGTGATCTGCCTGCCTCGACCTCCCAAAGTGCTGGGATTACAGGCACGAGCCACTGTGCTCAGCCTTTTGCGTAACTTTAAATGTGAATTGGTCAGGCCTTTTCCTGAATATCAGTTGGGCTTCTCCCTTGAAAAAACAGGGAAAAATGAAAATATATCTCTGCCTCGTGTCCAAGAAAGAGGCAAAAAAGAAACAAAAGGGAATATATTTAACAACAAAGAAGAAAAAATCCTTAAATATAGGAATTTTAAAATGTTTCTGATCGCCACTGATATCAAGCGTTTAAAAGCCCCAGTAGTGTTACCATACCGCAAGCAAGCTGTAGAAAATTAAAGGGCAATTTAATGTATACGTTGTTTTTTCTTTCCTTGGCTGCTAAGCTAAATGGCTTTCTCTTTTTCTCTTCAGAATGTTAGAAGAGGCCAGGCGCGGTGGCTTACGCCTGTAATGCCAGCACTTTGGGGAGGCCGAGGTGGTGGGGATTACCTGAAGTCAGGAGTTCGAGACCAGCCTTGCCATCATGGTAAAATCCTGTCTCCACTAAAAATACAAAGATTAACTGAGCGTGGTGGTGGGTGCCTGTAATCCCAGCTACTTGGGAGGCTAAGGCAGGAGAATCGCTTGAGCCTGGGAGGCAGAGGTTGCAGTGAGCCAAGATCGCACCATTGCAGCCAGATTTGGCAGCAAAAATGAGACTTAGTCTTAAAAAAAAAAAAAAAAAGGGGGGGGGGGGAATGTTAGAAGAGGAGGGAAGAGCCAGGCTTTCTCATGGGTTTAAAGATTCCTGCTTCATGGACTGCTGGGAAGTCTGGAAACAGTCCACCTGCTCAGAGACAACTGTAAATTTAAAGAAAATGGAAGAAAATGGTTCATATCCCAGGAGCTCATTGCCTGTGTATTAGATTTGATAGCAGATGCTCTTCACAAGTTGCTGGGACTACAG
>NW_020266274.1:0-8053 GCF_003255815.1 Theropithecus gelada | reverse complement strand
GTAATAAATAACTCTCTGCTGTGAACCTCGTGTCGGTGATCCTTCGCAGCGACCCCTGCCCAGGAGGGAATCGAGAGTTCGGTTCCAACATTTGGTGCATTGGCCGGGAAGTGGGGTCATCCGAGGACCCCCGACCCATCCGGCGGAGACCCATCTGGCCCGGGCCACCGACCGCCGACTGGACGAACGAACTCTGTCAGGTACTCTCGTTTCGTTCTGTTTGTTTCGTTTCGTTCTGTTTGTTTTGCTGGCTAATTCTGAGGAGTACTCCGTCTGAATAATTAAGTGGAGAAGGGGGACAACGTGTCCGGCACCTTCTCACTTACGCCCCGGGGACGCCCTGGCGGTAGACTGGAAGAAGGCTGACGACTCCGTCAGCCTCCTCGAATCTGTAGGCAGGGTGCCGTCGCCCCTGCCATCCAAATATTTTGTGAAACTGTGGCGCCACTCTCTGGCCGCGCGGCTTCTTCTCATTTGTTTGGTCCTTTTGTATGTTGCTTTCATTTTGTCCTTGTGTGTGAAAGAATCTCTAGACAGAACTATGGGACAGACGTTGACGACCCCTTTAACTCTGACTCTGACTCACTTCCCTGACGTTCGGGCTCGAGCCCACCACCTCTCTGTAGAAGTCCGTAAGGGACGATGGAAAACATTCTGCTCGTCCGAATGGCCAACCCTCCAGGTAGAGTGGCCACGGGACGGAACATTTAACCTCTCAATTATCCTACAGGTCAAAGCAAAAGTGATGGATCCTGGGCCACTCGGACACCCAGACCAGGTGGCCTACATAATTACTTGGGAAGATCTGGTCCGAAACCCTCCTTTTTGGGTGAAACCCTTCCTCCATTCCCCTTCCCCATCCCAATCTACCCTCCTTGCCTTAGAGGCCCCAAAGAACCGGAATTCAGATCCGCAAAAGCCGGTTCTCCCAGATGAGCCCCAGAGGGACCTCCTCCTTCTTGACCCCCTGCCTCCTGCACCTGAAAACCCCCTCCTGAGACCTCCGCCTTACGCTTCCCCCTCGGCCCCTACCCTTTCCCCAACTTCCCCCTCGGCCCCTACCCTTTCCCCAGCTTCCCCCACGGTCCCTACCCTGTCCCCAACTTCCCCCTCGGCTCCCTCCATGTCTCCCTCTCCGGTCCCACCCGAACTCACCCCTCAAGCTCCGCCAGCAACACCTCGCCTCCGCCTGCGGCGGACTGAGGACCCAGATGGCTCTCCCACTTGGCGATCCTCCCTTTTTCCCCTCCGCACCGTCAATCGTACAGTCCAATACTGGCCTTTCTCTGCCTCTGACCTCTACAACTGGAAGACCCATAACCCTTCCTTTTCCCAAGACCCTCAGGCCCTAACCTCGTTGATAGAATCCATTCTCCTCACCCACCAGCCCACCTGGGATGATTGCCAGCAGCTCTTGCAGGTCCTCCTAACCACTGAAGAGAGGCAGTGAGTCCTCCTGGAGGCCCGGAAAAATGTGCCAGGACCAGGGGGCCTCCCAACCCAACTCCCCAATGAAATAGACGAGGGATTTCCCCTCACCCGCCCGGACTGGGACTATGAAACGGCACCAGGTAGGGAGAGTCTCCGAATCTATCGCCAGGCTCTGTTGGCGGGTCTCAAAGGGGCAGGAAAACGCCCCACAAATTTGGCCAAGGTAAGAACTATAACTCAGGAAAGGGACGAAAGCCCGGCAGCCTTCATGGAAAGGCTACTGGAAGGGTTCCGAATGTATACCCCATTCGACCCAGAGGCCCTAGAACATAAGGCCACCATAGCTATGGCGTTCATAGACCAAGCTGCATTAGATATCAGAGGGAAACTCCAGAGGCTGGATGGGATCCAGACCTATGGATTACAGGAATTGGTTAGGGAGGCAGAAAAAGTATATAATAAGAGAGAAACCCCTGAGGAAAGGGAAGCCAGGTTAGCGAAGGAACAGGAGGAGCGAGAGGATCGTAGAGATCGAAAGAGGGATAAGCATTTAACAAAAATCCTGGCAGCAATAGTAAAAGAGAAAGGACCAGGGAGAGAGGGAAAAAAGCGAAGGCGGCCAAAAGTAGAAAAAGACCAGTGTGCCTACTGCAAAGAATGAGGACATTGGATCAAAGATTGCCCCAAGCGTCCCAAAGACCAAAAGAAACCTGCCGCTGTCCTCACCCTAGGTGAAGATAGCAAATAGGGGAGTCAAGGCTCTGGAGCCCCCCCCGAGCCCTGGCTAACTCTCTCTGTAGGGGGGCAACCCACCACCTTCTTGGTGGACACTGGCGCCCAACATTCAGTTTTGACAAAGGCAGACGGGCCCCTGTCTTCCCGCACATCCTGGGTCCAGGGGGCAACAGGGGGAAAATTGCACAAGTGGACTAACCACCGGACAGTTAATCTTGGACAAGGAATAGTGACACATTCCTTCTTGGTGGTACCTGAATGCCCCTACCCCCTCCTAGGGCGAGATCTTCTGACCAAGCTCGGAGCCCAAATCCACTTCTCCCAGACTGGGGCCCAGGTATTAAATCGGGACGGTCAGCCCATCCAAATTTTAACTGTGTCTCTGCAAGATGAGCATCGGCTTTTCGACGCTCCGGTCATCACTAGCCTCCCCGATGTTTGGTTGCAAGACTTTCCCCAAGCTTGGGCGGAAACGGGAGGACTCGGGCTAGCTAAGTATCAAGCCCCAATCATAATTGATTTAAAGCCCACGGCGGTGCCCGTGTCTATCAAGCAATATCCCATGAGCCGAGAGGCTCATATAGGAATTCGGCAGCACATTAACAAATTTCTAGAACTCGGAGTGTTGCGACCTTGTCGCTCGCCCTGGAACACTCCTCTTCTGCCAGTAAAAAAGCCCGGTACTCAGGATTACAGGCCTGTCCAAGACCTGAGAGAAATTAACAAAAGAACCATGGACATCCATCCCACGGTCCCCAATCCTTACAACTTACTCAGCACCTTAAAACCAGGCTATAACTGGTATACAGTATTAGATTTAAAAGATGCTTTCTTCTGTTTGCCTCTGGCCCCCCAAAGCCAAGAACTCTTTGCCTATGAGTGGAAAGATCCTGAGAAAGGAATTTCGGGCCAATTGACCTGGACCCGGCTTCCCCAAGGATTCAAGAACTCTCCCACTCTCTTCGATGAGGCTCTTCATCGAGACCTGACCGACTTCCAGACCCAAAATCCAGAAGTGACCTTACTCCAATATGTAGATGACCTCCTCCTGGCTGCCCCTACAAAGGAAACCTGCATACAAGGTACCAGGCATCTACTCCAGGAGCTGGGTGAAAAAGGATACTGGGCATCTGCCAAGAAGGCACAGCTCTGCCAGACCAAGGTAACATATCTGGGGTATATCCTGAGTGAAGGGAAAAGGTGGCTCACCCCTGGGCGCATAGAGACAGTGGCTCGCCTCCCACCACCACGAAGTCCCAGGCAGGTACGTGAATTCTTGGGAACTGCTGGGTTCTGTCGCTTGTGGATACCCGGTTTTGCTGAATTGGCCGCCCCCCTTTACGCACTCACCAAGGAAAGCACCCCTTTCACCTGGCAGACAGAGCATCAATTGGCTTTTGAGGCACTAAAAAAGGCACTCTTGTCTGCCCCAGCCCTTGGGTTACCGGACACCTCAAAGCCCTTTACCCTCTTCCTGGACGAAAGGCAAGGGATTGCCAAAGGAGTCCTGACCCAAAAATTGGGGCCTTGGAAAAGACCGGTAGCATACCTGTCCAAGAAGCTGGACCCTGTGGCGGCCGGCTGGCCCCCATGTCTTCGTATCATGGCAGCCACCGCTATGCTGGTCAAAGACTCTGCTAAGTTAACCCTTGGGCAGCCACTGACTGTTATTACCCCACATATTCTAGAGGCCATAGTGCGGCAGCCCCCGGACCGGTGGATAACCAACGCACGCCTAACCCACTACCAGGCCCTCTTACTGGACACGGACCGCGTCCAGTTTGGCCCTCCGGTCACCCTAAACCCTGCTACGCTGCTGCCGGTACCAGAAGACCAACCAAGCCCACACGATTGTCGGCAAGTACTGGCTGAGACCCATGGAACACGAGAAGACCTTAAAGACCAAGAGCTCCCAGACGCGGATCACACCTGGTACACAGACGGCAGCAGTTACCTTGACTCAGGTACTCGGAGGGCGGGAGCAGCGGTAGTAGACGGACACAATACCATCTGGGCACAATCACTACCTCCTGGCACGTCTGCACAGAAGGCTGAGTTAATAGCACTAACCAAGGCCCTAGAGCTGTCCAAGGGAAAGAAAGCTAACATTTATACTGATAGCCGATATGCCTTTGCAACGGCTCATACTCATGGAAGTATCTATGAAAGAAGAGGTCTCCTAACCTCAGAAGGAAAGGAAATCAAGAACAAAGCTGAAATAATTGCCTTATTAAAGGCCCTTTTTCTTCCTCAAGAAGTGGCTATAATTCACTGCCCCGGGCATCAGAAAGGACAGGATCCAGTCGCAGTAGGAAACAGACAGGCTGACCAAGTGGCCAGGCAAGCCGCCATGGCGGAAGTACTGACCCTAGCCACAGAACCTGACAACACCAGCCACATAACTATTGAACACACTTATACCTCCGAAGACCAGGAAGAAGCAAGAGCCATAGGGGCTACAGAAAACAAAGACACTAGAAACTGGGAAAAAGAAGGGAAAATAGTCCTTCCCCAAAAGGAAGCCCTGGCAATGATCCAGCAGATGCATGCCTGGACACACTTGGGTAATCGAAAGCTAAAATTGTTAATTGAAAAAACTGACTTTCTAATCCCAAGGGCAAGTACACTCATAGAGCAAGTGACATCTGCCTGTAAGGTCTGTCAGCAGGTAAACGCTGGGGCTACCCGAGTGCCAGCAGGGAAACGGACCCGTGGTAACCGCCCGGGAGTCTATTGGGAAATAGACTTCACTGAAGTAAAACCTCACTATGCTGGATATAAGTACTTACTGGTGTTTGTAGATACCTTTTCAGGATGGGTAGAAGCCTACCCCACCCGGCAAGAAACGGCACACATAGTAGCCAAGAAAATTTTGGAAGAAATCTTTCCTAGATTTGGACTTCCCAAGGTAATTGGGTCAGACAACGGGCCGGCCTTCGTTTCTCAGGTAAGTCAGGGGCTCGCCAGGATATTGGGGATTAATTGGAAATTACATTGTGCCTATAGACCCCAGAGCTCAGGACAGGTAGAAAGAATGAATAGAACAATAAAAGAGACCCTTACCAAATTGACCTTAGAGACTGGTTTAAAAGATTGGAGACGCCTCCTATCCTTAGCTCTGTTAAGGGCCCGAAATACGCCTAACCGTTTTGGGCTCACTCCATATGAAATCCTCTACGGAGGACCTCCCCCTTTGTCAACCTTGCTTAACTCCTTCTCCCCCTCCGATCCTAAGACTGACCTACAGGCCCGGCTAAAAGGACTCCAAGCAGTACAGGCCCAAATCTGGGCCCCCTTGGCAGAACTGTACCAACCAGGACATCCACAGACCAGTCACCCCTTCCAGGTGGGAGACTCTGTCTACGTTAGACGGCATCGCACTCAAGGACTAGAGCCTCGATGGAAAGGACCCTACATTGTTCTCCTGACCACGCCCACAGCCATAAAGGTTGACGGAATCTCCACTTGGATCCACGCATCCCACGCCAAGGCTGCTCCAGGGATGCCCGGACCAACACCACCTGAGACATGGAGACTCCGACGTTCCGAGGACCCGCTCAAGATAAGACTCTCTCGTATCTAGCCCCTTGCTTATGCTTATTACTAGCCCTCCTTCCCTGCGTCGCTGGCAGTAATAACCCCCACCGGCCATATAACCTGACCTGGCAGGTAACTGATTTTAGTACTCATGAGGTCTTAGATAAAACCTCAAAAATTGCTCCTATAGGGACTTGGTTCCCTGACCTCTATTTCAACCTAGACAAAATAGCAAAGATAGATGACATGGAAGGAGGAGAATGGAGAAAACAGTCTAGAAGGGTGTCCGTAAGCCGGAACGGGTTCTATGCCTGTCCCGGCTTCAGGACAGGAGAAATGAAAAAAACTTGTGGAGGAATAGATGCCTTGTTTTGCGCTAGTTGGTCCTGTATAACTACTAATGATGGAGAATGGAAATGGGCCACAAAACCCTGGTACATAACCATGTCCTTCGTCCAGCGCTGCACCAGAACCCGATATTCAAAAACTTGCAATCTGGTCCGCATCAAGTTTGAAGATGCAGCGAAATCTGATAACCGTTGGATATCCGGACTAACATGGGGCCTATACTTATACCAAAAGCCACTGTATGGAATCCCTATCCAAATCAAATTAATAGTCAACCCTATCACAGCCCCTGTCGCAGTAGGACCGAACCAAGTTTTATCAGAAACAGGGAAGCCCCTGGCTCCTGCATCGAGAGAGCCCCAACCAAGAGCTCCTAAAAGCACTTCCCCACCCTTAATCTCCACCTCCTCTAAATACACACCCTCAGCCCAAAACGCCACCCGCGGGCCCCTTGACCTGGGAATAGGTGACAGGCTCCTAAATCTCATAAAGGGCTCCTATTTCGCTTTAAACCAGACAAAGCCAGAATTTACCTCCTCTTGCTGGCTATGTCTGGCAACAGGCCCCCCTTACTATGAAGGCATCGCCTCCACTAATAATTTCACTAACTCCGCCAATCCTACTGGATGCGCATGGGAACAACAAAGAAAACTAACCCTGGCTGAGGTTTCTGGGTCGGGAACCTGCATAGGCCAAGTGCCCCCTAGTCATCAGCATCTTTGTAATGTAACCTTGACAGTACCCAGCTCCAATCACTATTTGGTCCCCTCCGAGACGGACTGGTGGGCTTGCAACACTGGGCTCACCCCCTGTGTATCCACAGCTGTTTTTAGCAGCGGCACCCACTATTGCGTATTGGTACAAGTTGTTCCCCGAGTATACTATCACTCTGGAGACTCCTTTGATCTCCGGTATGAGCAAAAAACTCATACTAGACCAAAGAGAGAACCCATCTCCCTCACCCTCGCCGTCATGTTAGGAATTGGGGTAGCGGCTGGGGTTGGGACCGGGACAGCAGCCCTAGTGCATGGTAACCATCATCTACAACAACTTAGAGTAGCCATAGATGAAGACCTTAGAGCCATAGAACAATCTATCACAAAACTTGAAGAGTCCTTGACTTCTCTGTCTGAAGTTGTATTACAAAACCGACAAGGACTAGAAATTGTCTTTCTGAAAGAGGGCGGGCTCTGTGCAGCCCTGAAAGAGCAATGTTGTTTTTATGCAGATCATTCAGGAGTAGTTAAAGATTCTATGGCAAAACTAAGAGAAAGATTAGACAAGAGAAAAAAAGAGAGAGAATCTCAGCAAAATTGGTTTGAAAATTGGTACAACCGATCCCCTTGGTTTAGCACCCTAATCTCCACCATCTTAGGACCCCTCATCCTGCTCACACTCATCCTGACTTTCGGGCCATGCATACTCAACCGCTTACTCACCCTTATTAAAAATAGATTAAACATAGTACATGCTATGGTTCTGACCCAACAATACCAGACCCTCAGGACTGAAGAAGAGGCTCAAGATTGAGCCTCTGACACAAAAAGAGGAGGGAATGAAACTAGGCCTCACAAAACCTAAAAAGTTAGCACCAGGTGGCCCTAGATAGGGTCCCACCCTGCCTCAATAGTGTCCCACCCTGATAGGGTCCCACCCTGCCAATTCCGGGAAACAACCTCATGAGGTCCCACCCTGCCAATTCCAGGGGTCTCACCCTGCCTCGAAGTTCCCGGAATCATCAACTCCAGGAAAGAACCTCATAAGGTCCTGCTCTAACGAATTAAACCAAGACCCCTTGCTCAGGCTATAGCTAGACCCAATCATTTTACGCCTTAAGCTTTGTTTGAATTTCGCGCCATAAGCTGTGTTTGAACTTGTGTTTGCCTATATAAACAGCCTGTAACAAGCAGTCAGGGTCCCAGGGCCAACTTAGAGCTTGGGACCCTAGCGCGCTAGTAATAAATAACTCTCTGCTGTGAACCTCGTGTCGGTGATCCTTCGC
>NW_020266273.1:0-1731 GCF_003255815.1 Theropithecus gelada | reverse complement strand
ATGGTGGCAGGTGCCTGTAGATCTAGCTACTTGGGAGGCTGAGATGGGAGGATCACCTGAGCCCAGGAGTAAGGTTACAGTGAACTATGTTCACACCACTGCACTCCAGCCTGGGTGACAGAGTGACACTCTGATTCTAAAAATAAAAAATAAATTAAAAATGCATAAATACATAAATAAGTATTATGGAATCAGCAAATAAATACATTGCATAAATGATTGAGTAAAATTACTTGGTAATGAGGCCTTTCTTGTCTATCCTTACACAAAATAAATCCCCAGGCCCCCACGTCCCCCTTACTATTCATGTTTTCCTCCATACCATTCATAGTCATGTTATACTACATATGTATTTGTTTATGGTCTTTCTCTTGCTGCTAGAATGTAAGCTCCATGATAGAAGAGACGTTGTTGGTGTTTTCCTTTGTATTTTTTTCACTGCTTAATTCCCAGTGCATACAGTAAGCACACAATAAATATTTACTATATGGATATTTAAGCAAGTCACTTCCCTCGATTTCTTCAAATTATTTATGTCACTTTGAAAGTAAAATCTCTCTTCTATACATCATTTTTCCTTCAATCTTCATTTTTAATATCTGTCACCGGCAAACTTAACAAGTCTGCTCTTTGTCCAGGTCAACAATGAGAATTTTTAAGCACTTTATTCAATAAGTACTGAGTGCTCCTCTATAATGGACACTCTACTATACATTTCTGCCTTACTTGTGGAATGTATTCAATGTAATTACGCCACACACATAGACTTCCAGATCCTTGTGTCAAACTTACTTTCCTTGGCTTTGTGGGAGAACACGTACTTTTATGAAGCTCAGTTTAAGGCAAATATTTCTTGAAAATACAAAACTGATGGATATATGTATGCAGGGTTCCTTCTTATACATCTTTTATAAACAATGAGGTTGTATTTCTCCTTTAGTATTTAATGTGTTTCATCAGATAATGCCCTATGAGTTTTATCAAAGTTTTCTGTCCACGTTTTGAGGTTGTATGAGAGTGAAAAAACTGCAGTCTGCTGCTTCACTAATAAAACTAGGACAAAGGCCATTTAAACTTAAATATGTGAAACACTTGGTTTTATTAATTTCAAGCATTTTAAATGTCTAAATTTGGACTGGAGTAAAGACATTTCATAGAAAAACAGAAATATTTGTACTTGTTTATTTTTCAATCTTGATAACTTTTAATAGTTTACAGCCACAGTGGCAGCTTTTACATGTGTACATGCATTTAAATATAGTTTCATACCATAAATAGCCATGTGGCAAAATACCTGCCTCTAGGAAAAAAAAAAAAAAAAAAAAAACAACTTTGCCATTACATAAACACCTTTAAGTAATACTGAAAATAGATGTGAGGTAACTTTTTATCTAAAGTGACTGTAGCGTATATTAAGACATATTCACTGTAACAATTCAAGTTTTAAAATCCTTGTTTTATAACTCTAAAATGTGCCTTTTTAAAAAAACACATCTTTACATTTATTGCTATTGTACATTTATTTGGCAGGAAACAGGGATGTTTGATGTCTTGCAATGATAAAATTATCCTATTCAATAGAATATTATCTCACATTCTGCATGACTTTTGAACATTCTATAAGACAATTACATAAGAGAAAAACCAATTTGTAGATATCTGAGTGAGTACAACCATTTAATAAATGTGAATAAAAACATTTCCGAACATTTTAATATACACTGCATTTTC
>NW_020266272.1:0-1731 GCF_003255815.1 Theropithecus gelada | reverse complement strand
GTGCACGTAGGGGCACCGGTGCCCGGGTTCAGGAGGGTGAGGCCTTCTTGGCCAGGTAGCCTTGTTAAATCTATCTGAAAATCACAGATAACTAAGTATCAAGTCGTCACAGATCATTTTAGTATCCTGAATGAGATGGCTACGGAAAACATGAAAACATCGTTACTGGTTACGTGCATGATGCATCCAAAACATTGTTACCTGCACAGTGGCAGCACTGATATTTGTGGGCTTTTGAACGTGTGGACTGGAGTGTTAAGAGCCCTTCAGAGTTATGACAGTAGTTTGATTTGAATGTTCTTTTCTTGGCGAATAAATGCTGTACATTGAATTTACCCAGGAAACTAGGAAGGTGAACCCACACGAAGGACACAGGCCTGTGGGCTGCTCCAGGCGCCCTTAGGGCGTTGCAGGGCCTGAGCCATGCGCTTCCTGCTCAGCCTCCTGAGAGCCGTGACGGCGTCTCTGTTCTGCCTCACACTGGACCCACTAGTTTCATATTCTTGTTATGGTTCCGAGGCTACAAGCGGTTGGATTCTGTGAGACACTCTCTGTCTTCCTCCTCCGGCTGCTTTCAAATGGGTCTTTTTTTAGAACTCATTTTTTAAGCAGTGATTGATGGGGTAAGTTGTAGTGCTGTCCTGAACTGCAGAGGGAGAACATTGAGGAACCTGGGTTTTGATGCTGTGCACATCAGCTGAGTCACCAGCCCAGGGCCCTGTCAGTCCCATTATTAAGCTCATTTCTTGCTCTTCTCATCGTTACTCAGACGCCTTAAAAAAAAAAGCAAACTCCTGCTTGCCGTCACTGGCTGAGTTTGGCAAATGGGTGTTTACCCTGGAAAGAGGGGCATTTTGTCCTCTGGAACGTCTAAGGCAGCCTTTGGTGAGGTGGTCTGTTTCTGACCACTCTATCCCGTGGGCGTCCTTCCTGCTTCCACCTTCCCTTTCCGAACGCCTCCGCCTCCAGGGCTTTAATTTTCCTTCTGTGTGTGCGCCACGCAGAGGTTAAGACTATTGTGCCAGTGCCCTGTTTTTTTTCTTTTTTTCTTTCTTTCTTTTTTTTTTTTTTTTTTTTGCTGAGGGCCCAAAACTTGCTGCACCTCAAAAGAAGCAATTGCATCCATTTGTTCGCGATGAGCATAAACTGCTCTTTAAGGGAGACTAATTGGTAAACTGGGCTGCTGTGGGTAGAAAGACAAAGGTGGCCGCGGAAGGAGGGCTCTGCCTCTTGGAAGCCTGCACAACCGTCCTGCTTTCTTTCTTCAATATCCGCGGGGGGAAGGGGGGTTAATTTTAATAAGCCCTGGAAACCAACAAAGCAGGAAAGTGCTAAGACATTGAGATGTGAGATTTAAAATTACAACCAGCAGCCTCTCATTCTTCCTTCACTGAGCAAGGAAGGAACCAGTTGCCTCTTCGTTTTGGGGCTGCAGGGTATGTTTGGCAGCGACACTGGCCCTTTGTGCTGTGCGACTCATGAATTGAGATAGTTCTTTATTAAGTGTTTTGTGCAGTAGGTATGAAAATGGGGAAAGAGGGAGCACTGTCCGGGGTGGAGAGGTGTGGAGAGACGCTGTGAAACATAGCAAGTCCTTTTCTTCTGGGCTCCTGGTTTTCAATCTTTTTCTTTTTTTTTTTTTCTAACAGCTTGAAAGATGGTTTTTGTGTCTTAATTAAAAGACTGAAGACTGTGGGTCAGACCCAAACTAATTCCATTGACATCAAAGGG
>NW_020266271.1:0-1731 GCF_003255815.1 Theropithecus gelada | reverse complement strand
TCTCAGAAAGCTCCCTTCTCATTTTTTTTCGGAGGATATTTGCTTTGGCCCTATAGTCTTCAATGGGATCCGAAATATCTGTTCTAAGACTCCACAGAAATAAGGCTAGCCAAGAGATCCACAAAATACAGACGTAACTCTGTGAGGTGAATTAACAGAACACAAAGAAGTTTCTCAGAAAGCTTCTTTCTCTTTGTTATCGGAGGATATTTCCTTTGGCCCTATAGTCTTCAAAGACATCCGAAATATCTGTTCTCAGATTCCACAGAAATAAGGTTAACAAAGAGATCCACGAAATACTGACGTAACTCTGTGAGATGAATTAACAGAACTCTAAGCAGTTTCTCAGAAAGCTTCTTTCCAGATTTCAGCTGACAATATTTACTTTTTCACATTAGCCCTGTAGGGGCTTCCAAATATCACTTTGCCAATTCCACAATAACTGTCTTCGTTAAAGGCTTCTTGAGGGGAATTCTGTAAATCTGTGAGATGATTTCACAGAACACAAAGTAGTTCCTCGTAAAGCATCTTTTTCTTTGTAATCGGAGGATATTTCCTTTGGCCGTATAGTCTTCAAAGGGATCCGAAATTTCTGTTCTGAGACTCCACAGAGATAAGGCTAGCAAAGAGATCCCAGAAATACAGATGTAACTCTGTGAGATGAATTAACAGAACACTAAGCAGTTTCTCAGGATGCTTCTTTCCAGATTTCATGTGAAGATATTTCCTTTTTCACCATAGCCCTCTAGGGGTTCCAAATATACTTTGCCAATTCCACAAGAACTTTCTTAGCGAAAGGCTTCTGGAGGGGAAAGCTGTAACTCTGTGAGATGATTTCACAGAACACAAAGAAGTTTCTCAGAAAGCTTCTTTCTCTTTGTTATGGGAGGATATTTCCGTTGGCCGAATAGTCTTCAAAGACATCCGAAATATCTGTTCTCAGATTCCACAGAAATCAGGTTAGCAAAGAGATCCAGGAAATACAGATGTAAGTCTGTGAGATGGATTAACAGAACAGTAAGCAGTTTCTCAGAAAGCTTCTTTCCAGATTGCATCTGAAGATATTTCCTTTTTCACCATAGCCCTCTATGGGCTTCCAATTATACTTTGCCAATTCCACAAGAACTGTCTTAACGAAAGGCTTCTTGAGGGGAAAGCTGTAACACTGTGAGAGGATTTCACAGAACACAATCAAGTGTCTCAGAAAGCTTCCTTCTAATTTTTTTTCGGAGGATATTTCCTTTGGCCCTATAGTCTTCAAAGGGATCCGAAATATCTGTTCTGAGACTCCACAGAAATAAAGCTAGCCAAGAGATCCACAAAATACAGACGTAACTCTGTGAGGTGAATTAACAGAACACTAAGCAGTTTCTCAGAAAGCTTCTTTGCAGATTTCATCTGAGGATATTTCCTTTTTAACCATAGCCCTCTGTGGGATTAGAAATATCACTTTGCCAATTCCACAAGAACTGTCTTAGCGAAAGGCTTCTTGAGAGGAAAGCTGTAACGCTGTGAGATGATTTCACAGAACACGAAGAAGTTACTCAGAAAGCTTCTTTCTCTTTTTTATCGGAGGATATTTCCTTTGGCCCTATATTCTTCAAAGGGATCCGAAATATCTGTTGTCAGATTCCACAGAGATAAGGCTAGGAAAGAGATCCACGAAATACAGATGTAACTCTGTGAGATGAATTAACAGAACACTAAGCAGTTTCTCAGAAAGCTTCTTTC
>NW_020266270.1:1468-1731 GCF_003255815.1 Theropithecus gelada | reverse complement strand
GAAAGAAGATTTCTGAGAAAATTCTTTGTGTTCTGTGAAATCAACTCGCAGAGTTACAGCTTTCCCCTCAAGAAGCCTTTCGCTAAGACAGTTCTTGTGGAATTGGCAAAGTGATATTTGGAAGGCCATAGAGGGCTATGGTGAAAAAGGAAATAACCTCAGATGCAATCTGGAAAGAAGCTTTCTGAGAAACTGCTGAGTATTCTGTTAATTCATCTCACAGAGTTACATCTGTACTTCGTGGATCTCTTTGCTAGCCTTAT
>NW_020266270.1:0-1420 GCF_003255815.1 Theropithecus gelada | reverse complement strand
AAATATCCTCCGATAACAAAGAGAAAGAAGCTTTCTGAGAAACTTCTTTGTGTTCTGTGAAATCATCTCACAGAGTTACAGCTTTACCCTCAAGAGGCCTTTCGCTAAGACAGTTCTTGTGGAATTGGCAAAGTGATATTTGGCAGCCCATAGAGGGCTATGGTGAAAAAGAAAATATCCTCTGATGAAATCTGGAAAGAAGCTTTCTGAGAAACTGCTGACGGTTCTGTAAATTCATCTCCCAGAGTTACATCTGTATTTCTTGGATCTCTTTTCCAGCCTTATTTCTGTGGAATCTGAGAACAGATATTTCGAATCCCTTTGAAGACTATAGGGCCAAAGGAAATATCCTCCGATAACAAAGAGAAAGAAGCTTTCTGAGAAACTTCTTTGTGTTCTGTGAAATCATCAAACAGAGTTACAGCTTTCCTCTCAAGAGGCCTTTCGCTAAGACAGTTCTTGTGGAATTGGCCAAGTGATATTTGGAAGCCCATGGAGGGCAATGGTGAAAAAGGAAATATCCTTAGATGAAATCTGGAAAGAAGCTTTCTGAGAAACTGCTGAGTGTTCTGTTAATTCATCTCACAGCGTTAGATCTGTATTTCGTGGATCTCTTTGCTAGCCTTATTTCTGTGGAATCTGAGAACAGATATTTCGGATCCCTTTGAAGAGTATAGGGCCAAGGGAAATATCCTTCGATAAAAAAGAGAAAGAAGCTTTCTAAGAAACTTCTTTGTGTTCTGTGAAATCATCTGACAGAGTTACTGCTTTCCCCTCCAGAAGCCTTTCGTTAAGACAGTTCTTGTGGAATTGGCAAAGTGATATTTGGAAGCCCGAAGAGGGCTATGGTGAAAAAGGAATTATCCTCAGATGAAATCTGGAAAGAAGCTTTATTTGAAACTGCTGAGTGTTCTGTTAATTCATCTCACAGATTTACATCTGTATTTCGTGGATCTCTTTGCTAGCTTTATTTCTGTTGAATCTGAGAACAGATATTTCGGATCCCTTTGAAGACTATAGGGACAAAGGAAATATCATCTGATAACAAAGAGAAAGAAGCTTTCTGAGAAACTTCTTTGTGTTCTGTGAAATCATCCCACAGAATTACAGCTTTCCCCTCAAGAGGCCTTTCACTAAGACACTTCTTGAGGAATTGGCAAAGTGATATTTGGAAGCCCATAGGGGGCTATGGTGAAAAAGGAAATATCCTCAGATGAAATCTGGAAGGAAGCTTTCTTAGAAACTGCTGAGTGTTCTGTTAATTCATCTCACAGAGTTACATCTGTATTTCGTGGATCTCTTTGCTAGCCTTTTTTTTGTGTAATCTGAGAACAGATATTTTGGATCCATTTGAAAACTATAGGGCCAAAGGAAATATCCTCCGATAACAAAGAGAAAGAAGCTTTCTGAGAAACTTCTT
>NW_020266269.1:0-1731 GCF_003255815.1 Theropithecus gelada | reverse complement strand
TGTGTCTTTTGCTATGTAAACTAAGAACCCAATTTTATGGAGTAAAACCATTTACATTAGCTCCACAAAGGTTAGAAGAGTATTACAAAGCATAACCTTGACAGCCTTGCCCACATTTTTGGCTGTACTTTGGAAACTGGAAGGGATTCCAACTGATGAGCCTCCAAATGTCAGTTCCTCACTCAATATCCTAATCCATTTTATCTAATCCTGTGGCAAGACCCAATTTCTAGTCTGTATCTCTTGGTCCTGCTCCTAGGTGCCATTTTTTTTCCCTCTGATATTTATATTGGGGTGCTCCAATAGCTGTCCTATAAGCTGCTTGCATGAGATTGCACTGCTCTGGCTCTTTAACACATTCTCTGAAACAGAGGTCCTTGAGTATAACATCAGGAAATAAAAAGTGAAGTGAGTGGCTTCATTCTTAGTGGCAGCATGTGCGTGATGGGACAGCATTTCAAGGCATTAATCTATGCACCCCAGGGATCATCCATCAAATTATTTCACTTGTGACCTCAAGATCTTTATCCTCCCCTGGTCCTCTCAGACACACATGGGTCACCCAGAAACACAGG
Source organism: Theropithecus gelada (assembly GCF_003255815.1). Taxonomy (NCBI): domain Eukaryota; kingdom Metazoa; phylum Chordata; class Mammalia; order Primates; family Cercopithecidae; genus Theropithecus; species Theropithecus gelada. The sequence goes on along the minus strand of NW_020266269.1, from coordinate 1,156 downwards.
CTGTAAACACGTCATTAGTAGGCTAAAGAAAAGTTGATGGCCTAAGTGGGAATGATTTGAAAGCACACTTTCAGAGTTTTTCTACTTTTGGTTAAATGATGCCTTGGGTGGAAAAGAGTAGGAGAAGAAGGACAGGATCCATGCAGATATGAGTGTACACTGGGGTGGTGTTTCTGAGGCAGGACTGAATGGTTTACAGTACATTCATTAGCATGTATTCAAAATACTCAATGACTTATTCCATTCCTTGATGATAATATTTGCTATTTCTAGAGATGAGCCCAAATGCCTTTGCAGAAATGCTTTAACTATTAGGGTTAACTCTTTCCAGTGAGTTTTGCTCCATTCACATATGAAGCGAGGATGACTTTTTGGTTTTACGTAGTTCACGTAAAAGCTTAGGGGGGTAGTGGCTCAGGCTGTCAGTCATACTGCCTTACCTGTCCCCAAGTCATACATACTGTCCCCAAGATCGGAAACATTCCATCTTGTTTCCCCCTGAGCATTCTAAATTATTTCCCCTTTGTTGCTGAGTGTAGTATAAATTGCCAAGGGTAGAGCTGGCACAGAGATTATTTACATTTCTGTTGTTACATCTATTTGATAAATTCTTTTTAAAAATTTTTAAAAATTTTTATTATTATACTTTAAGTTCTAGGGTACATGTGCACAATGTGCAGGTTTGTTACATATGTATACCTGTGCCACATACTGTTTCTTCTTTGCTGGTTTAAGTTTATACATTTATAACTTAATTTATTATAATTATCTTATAATAATAATAATAATGTGTAAGAATGTAGGGGTGATTATTACCATAACTCTGTAACTTAGCTCTCCTAAGCTATTGCTAGTGAAGCCAATGATAGAAAGATGTGGGCTGGACGCGGTGGCTCAAGCCTGTACTGCCAGCACTTTGGGGGGCCGAGACGGGCGGATCACGAGGTCAGGAGATCCAGACCATCCTGGCTAACACGGTGAAACCCCGTCTCTACTAAAAAAATACAAGAAATTAGCCGGGTGTGGTGGCGGGCCCCTGTAGTCCCAGCTACTCAGGAGGCTGAGGCAGGAGAATGGCGTTAACCTGGGAGGCGGTGCTTGCAGTGAGCCGAGATCGTGCCACTGCACTCCAGCCTGGGCGACAGAGAGAGACTCC
>NW_020266268.1:0-1732 GCF_003255815.1 Theropithecus gelada | reverse complement strand
TGTGTAGAGGGAAATTTATAGCACTAAATGCCCACAAGAGAAAGCAGGAAAGATCTAAAATTGACACTCTAACATCGCAATTAAAAGAACTAGAGAAGCAAGAGCAAACACATTCAAAAGCTAGCAGAAGGCAAGAAATAACTAAGATCAGAGCAGAACTGAAGGAGATAGAGACACAAAAAACCCTCCAAAAAATCAGTGAATCCAGGAGTTGGTTTTTTGAAAAGATCAACAAAATTGACAGACCACTAGCAAGACTAATAAAGAAGAAAAGAGAGAAGAATCAAATCGACGCAATTAAAAATGAAAAAGGGGATATCACCACCGACCCCACAGAAATACAAACTACCATCAGAGAATACTATAAACACCTCTACGCAAATAAACTAGAAAATCTAGAAGAAATGGATAATTTCCTGGACACTTACACTCTTCCAAGACTAAACCAGGAAGAAGTTGAATCCCTGAATAGACCAATAGCAGGCTCTGAAATTGAGGCAACAATTAATAGCCTACCAACCAAAAAAAGTCCAGGACCAGATGGATTCACAGCTGAATTCTACCAGAGGTACAAGGAGGAGTTGATACCATTCCTTCTGAAACTATTCCAATCAATAGAAAAAGAGGGAATCCTCCCTAACTCATTTTATGAGGCCAACACCATCCTGATACCAAAGCCTGGCAGAGATACAACAAAAAAAGAGAATTTTAGACCAATATCCCTGATGAACATCGATGCAAAAATCCTCAATAAAATACTGGCAAACCGGATTCAGCAACACATCAAAAAGCTTATCCACCATGATCAAGTGGGCTTCATCCCTGGGATGCAAGGCTGGTTCAACATTCGCAAATCAATAAACATAATCCAGCATATAAACAGAACCAAAGACAAGAACCACATGATTATTTCAATAGATGCAGAAAAGGCTTTTGACAAAATTCAACAGCCCTTCATGCTAAAAACGCTCAATAAATTCGGTATTGATGGAACGTACCTCAAAATAATAAGAGCTATTTATGACAAACCCACAGCCAATATCATACTGAATGGGCAAAAACTGGAAAAATTCCCTTTGAAAACTGGCACAAGACAGGGATGCCCTCTCTCACCACTCCTATTCAACATAGTGTTGGAAGTTCTGGCTAGGGCAATCAGGCAAGAGAAAGAAATCAAGGGTATTCAGTTAGGAAAAGAAGAAGTCAAATTGTCCCTCTTTGCAGATGACATGATTGTATATTTAGAAAACCCCATTGTCTCAGCCCAAAATCTCCTTAAGCTGATAAGCAACTTCAGCAAAGTCTCAGGATACAAAATTAATGTGCAAAAATCACAAGCATTCTTATACACTAGTAACAGACAAACAGAGAGCCAAATCATGAATGAACTTCCATTCACAATTGCTTCAAAGAGAATCAAATACCTAGGAATCCAACTTACAAGGGATGTAAAGGACCTCTTCAAGGAGAACTACAAACCACTGCTCAGTGAAATCAAAGAGGACACAAACAAATGGAAGAACATACCATGCTCATTGATAGGAAGAATCAATATCGTGAAAATGGCCATACTGCCCAAGGTAATTTATAGATTCAATGCCATCCCCATCAAGCTACCAATGAGTTTCTTCACAGAATTGGAAAAAACTGCTTTAAAGTTCATATGGAACCAAAAAAGAGCCCACATCTCCAAGACAATCCTAAGTCAAAAGAACAAAGCTGGAGGCATCAC
>NW_020266267.1:1241-1732 GCF_003255815.1 Theropithecus gelada | reverse complement strand
AAAAAATTAAGAAATTAGCCAGCCATGGTGACATGTGCCTGTAGTCCCAGCTACTCAACCAGGAGGTTGAGGTGGGAGAATTATTGCCTGGCCACAGGAGGTCAAGGCTGCAGTGAGCCAAGGTCACACCACAGTGCCCCAGCCTGGGCGACATAGCCAGACCATGTCTCTTTAAAAAAAAAAAAAAAGGCTGGCGTGAAGCCTCAGCCTGTAATCCCAGCCCTTTGGGAGGCCACGGCGGGCGGATGACAAGGTCAAGAGATTGAGACCCTACTGGCCAACCAACATGGTGAAACCCCATCTCTACTAAAAATACAAAAATTAGCCGGGTGTGGTGGCGCATGCCTATAGTCCCAGCTACTCGGGAGGCTGAGGCAGGAGAATTGCTTGAACTCGGGAGGCGGAGGTTGCATTGAGCCAAGATCGAGCCACTGCACTGCAGGCCGGGTGACAGAGCCAGACTCCATCTCAAAAAAAAAAAAAAAAAAAAA
>NW_020266267.1:0-1148 GCF_003255815.1 Theropithecus gelada | reverse complement strand
GGGAGGCTGAGGCAGGAGAATTGCTTGAACTCGGGAGGCGGAGGTTGCATTGACCCAAGATCACCCCCGCCCCGGAGGCCCGGGGAACAAACCCAACCTCCACCCCAAAAAAAAAAAAAAAAAAAAATAGATTCAGGCCACAGTATCTGCAAGCCACCAGCATTTGAGAAATCGCTTGTCTCCATGGCCTGGCCTGACACTGGTTTTCATCCTGGTATTAGAAATGCGTCAATGCTCCCTGGAGAAGGGGCCAGTTTCACCAGCACCTGCCCCATGAGCTGTGAGAATGCACATTCTAAAAGGGAGCCAGACAGGGCCTGAGTCCCTCTGTGATTCATGGGCCGTGATAAAGGTGTTGGAACAATCATGTTTCCATATTGGCTACAGGAAGCACGATTGTTCTCTCATTGTGCATTGCAGGGGCTGGAGATTGAAGGAGTGACCTGCGCTGTTGTCCCAGGAGCCGGGGCTTTCTCAGAAGCCCTTTTCTTGTGATGCCCAAACAACCACACAGAAAATGCTAATTGGTTACTTTCCAAAACAACTGTGAAAAATGATGCTTTGGGCTTCCATTCCCCATCACAGCTTCCATCTCACCAATATACCCTAGGCCAAGCTTGTGCAACCCTCGGCCCGCGGGCCATATGTGACCCAGGCTGGCTTTGAATGTGGCCCAACACTTTCTTAAAACATTATGAGATGTTTTGTGATTTTTTTTTTTTTTTTTTGAGACGGAGTCTTGCTCTGTCGCCCAGGCTGGGGTGCAGTGGCCGGATCTCAGCTCACTGCAAGCTCCACCTCCCGGGTTTACGCCATTCTCCTGCCTCAGCCTCCCAAGTAGCTGGGACTACAGGCGCCCGCCACCTCGCCCGGCTAGTTTTTTTTTTTTTGTATTTTTTAGTAGAGACGGGGTTTCACCGTGTTAGCCAGGATGGTCTCGATCTCCTGACCTCGTGATCCACCCGTCTCGGCCTCCCAAAGTGCTGGGATTACAGGCTTGAGCCACCGCGCCCGGCCTGTTTTGTGATTTTTTAAGCTCATCAGCTATCATTAATGTTAGTATATTTTATGTGTGGCCGAAGACAATTCTTCTTCTTCCAATATGGCCCAGAGAGGCCAAAAGATTGGACACCCTGCCTGGGCTTTTC
>NW_020266266.1:0-1732 GCF_003255815.1 Theropithecus gelada | reverse complement strand
TCAGAGCCCCAGCTTTCTCAGAAATGAGCTGGGAATGATGTGATTGTGAGGCCATGGTGAGGGCAGGGAGACCAAGCTCATACGGAAAGCATCTTGCAAAACAGCTGGTAGGTGGTAGAGCCTCACCCCTCCCGCTGGTTAAATGAAAATATTCCCAGTCAGAAGATCAGCAAAAGATGTTCATTGAAGTTCATTTAATAAACCTTAGGGTGTAATAGCTCAGGCTCTGGGATTTCCAGTTTCTCTTTCAAAAGATAAGGGAAAGCACCTGTCTCCAAGATTAGAATTCAGATCCTTACGAGATGAAGAGATTCTAAAAATGCATACACAGTTAAACTCTGAGATTTACATCTGCGATCTGTGGATAATTATTCTCCATGACATACAGACACAGATGCGGCCACACACAGACGTATTCAGCAGGCGCACAGATATTTCAGAGAAGACAAAATGTATATTGGGCAAAAGAAGGTCACCTGGAAATAAACCGAAATCTTTTTACCTTACAGGACAATTTTGAAATTTGAAGAGTCTCCTGGGCCACGATACCTTGGAAAAGTCTCCACCATATTTGATGCCCCATGCCCCGTGCTCCCTCCTCTCTCTCATTTCCATAGTGTTTCCCTTAATAAACATTTGCAGTCCTATCTTTCTGGGTGTCCGCTTCCTGGAGGACCAGTTCACACCCCAAGGTATACCAGGTGTGACTCCTCATACACTGTTCAAACTCAGGCAGATACTGCCTTGCTGGCCACAGAAGCAGGGTTACCCTTTGGGTTCGTGTTGACTGGGAAGGGCCCGAGGGGGCCTTCTGGGATGGGGGAATATCCTGTATCCAGCCATGGGTGGAGGTTGTGCTCATTCATTCTAGAAATAGTCACTGCCCGTGGTGCCTTGTGAGCAGATGGACAGGAATCCATCCCCATGAGGTGGCCAACTTCTCCTGACGGGGAATAGAAGGGGACCCAGCAGCAGCTGTGGAGCCCATGAGGAGCCTCGCCGAGACTCAGGGTTTGTCAGAGCCCATTCCCCACTGAGCCAGCTGCCCCCGGGAGCACCAACTCCAGGCGGCTCTAAGGGAAGTTGAGTTGGGTGTAGACATTTCTCCATAAGTCCTGTGCCCCCCACCATCTTCCTGTAATTTTTAAATTGTGTGATGGGCAGAGGTTGGTGGTGAGAGGCTCACTGAGCAGGACTGGAGAGGAGTAGAGAATGCAGGGGTGAGGTCAGTCAGAGGACGGGACAGGCAGAGAGATGAGAGAAGGGATGAGAGAGGGAGGGGAAGAGCAGAGAGAAGGAGAAAGACAAGGAGGATAGAAAGAGGGGTTGAAACAGTGTGAGAGAGAGAAGGGAGAGGAGGTGGGGGGTGAGGGGAGAGAGAGAGGGATGGAGATGGGAGGATGGAGTCATGGAGAGAAGTTGATTTGGGCCCAGGGGGAGAAGAGGAATGGAAGAGACAAAGACAGAAGGACCCACAGTGAGAACCAAGGGAGCTGGAGGGAGGGAGATGTCCAGAGAGCTGGCCAGTCATCCACACACCGAGGGAAAGGCAGAGAAAAAAAGAGAAGAGAGGAATGGAGACAGGAAGCAAGAGAGATGGAGAGGACTGAGACAGGGAGAGGGGGCTGGAGAGAGTCACAGAGAAACAGCACAATAGAGGAAGGGAAAGAGTTGTTGAGGACAGAGTCACAGAAAGAGAAAGGAAGGACAAAGAGGCAGGCAGAGAGAAGCA
>NW_020266265.1:0-1732 GCF_003255815.1 Theropithecus gelada | reverse complement strand
GCATCTCCAAGACAATCCTAAGTCAAAAGAACAAAGCTGGAGGCATCACGCTACCTGACTTCAAACTATACTACAAGGCTACAGTAACCAAAACAGCATGGTACTGGTACCAAAACAGAGATATAGACCAATGGAACAGAACAGAGTCCTCAGAAATAATACCACACATCTACAGCCATCTGATCTTTGACAAACCTGAGAGAAACAAGAAATGGGGAAAGGATTCCCTATTTAATAAATGGTGCTGGGAAAATTGGCTAGCCATAAGTAGAAAGCTGAAACTGGATCCTTTCCTTACTCCTTATATGAAAATTAATTCAAGATGGATTAGAGACTTAAATGTTAGACCTAATACCATAAAAATCCTAGAGGAAAACCTAGGTAGTACCATTCAGGACATAGGCATGGGCAAAGACTTCATGTCTAAAACACCAAAAGCAACGGCAGCAAAAGCCAAAATTGACAAATGGGATCTCATTAAACTAAAGAGCTTCTGCACAGCAAAAGAAACTACCATCAGAGTGAACAGGCAACCTACAGAATGGGAGAAAATTTTTGCAATCTACTCATCTGACAAAGGGCTAATATCCAGAACCTACAAAGAACTCAAACAAATTGACAAGAAAAAAACAAACAACCCCATCAAAAAGTGGGCAAAGGATATGAACAGACATTTCTCAAAAGAAGACATTCATACAGCCAACAGACACATGAAAAAATGCTCATCATCACTGGCCATGAGAGAAATGCAAATCAAAACCACAATGAGATACCATCTCACACCAGTTAGAATGGCAATCATTAAAAAGTCAGGAAACAACAGGTGCTGAAGAGGATGTGGAGAAATAGGAACGCTTTTACACTGTTGGTGGGATTGTAAACTAGTTCAACCATTATGGAAAACAGTATGGCGATTCCTCAAGGATCTAGATTTAGATGGACCATATGACCCAGCCATCCCATTACTGGGTATATACCCAAAGGATTATAAATTATGCTGCTATAAAGACACATGCACACGTATGTTTATTGCAGCACTATTCACAATAGCAAAGACTTGGAATCAACCCAAATGTCCATCAGTGACAGATTGGATTAAGAAAATGTGGCACATATACACCATGGAATACTATGCAGCCATCAAAAAGGATGAGTTTGTGTCCTTTGTAGGGACATGGATGCAGCTGGAAACCATCATTCTTAGCAAACTATCACAAGAACTGAAAACCAAACACTGCATGTTCTCACTCATAGGTGGGAACTGAACAATGAGATCACTTGGACTCAGGAAGGGGAACATCACACACCGGGGCCTATCATGGGGAGGGGGGAGGGGGGAGGGATTGCATTGGGAGTTATACCTGATGTAAATGACGAGTTGATGGGTGCAGCAGACCAACATGGCACAAGTATACATATGTAACAAACCTGCACGTTATGCACATGTACCCTACAACTTAAAGTATAATAATAATAAATAAATTTAAAAAATAATAATAATAATAAAAAAATAGAAAAATAAAAATAAATAAAAAAATAACTATTTTTGTACTATTATATCTTCAACTAGGTTATAAGAAATCAGAGGTGCATATGAAATTTATTTTGCAGCTTGTAAATCACCCTAGCCTTATGAGCACAGTGCTGACTACACAGTACAGTCCCCAAAATGCTTCTTGATTCATTTTTTGGTGTAGGTTTTGAGAAACTCCAAGTCCCTGTTTCTTGGCTG
>NW_020266264.1:0-8053 GCF_003255815.1 Theropithecus gelada | reverse complement strand
CCATCATTCTTAGCAAACTATCACAAGAACAGAAAACCAAACACCGCATGTTCTCACTCATAGGTGGGAACTGAACAATGAGATCACTTGGACTCAGGAAGGGGAACATCACACACCGGGGCCTATCATGGGGAGGGGGGAGAGGGGAGGGATTGCATTGGGAGTTATACCTGATGTAAATGACGAGTTGACGGGTGCAGCAGACCAACATGGCACAAGTATACATATGTAACAAACCTGCACGTTATGCACATGTACCCTACAACTTAAAGTATAATAATAATAAATTAAAAAAAAAAAAAAAAAGAAGTAGGAGGGAGTTAACACCCACAGCCCCATAAGCCCCACATATGGAATGAGAGTTAGTGATAAACGCCTGAACTTCCAATCCTTTAGACCTGTGCTGTGCAATCCAGCAGTGACTAGCTATATATGGCTATTTACACTTACATTAACTAAAATTAACTAATGCTAAAAATGTAATTCCTCAGTCACACTAGTCACATTTCAGATGCTAAATAGTTACATGTGGCTATGGTAGAAGACAGTGTGGACATACAATGTTTCCATCATTAAAGAAAGATCTACTGAACCCTTCCCTGGGTTTTCCCCTGTTCTTAGCTCACTCCCTACTTCACTTCTACTTCCTAGGCTCATGAGTCAAATAAATAAGTAAACTGCTTGCACTCAAGGTCTTGACTCAGGCTCTGCTCTGTGGGGAAACTGAAATTAAGAGAAGTAACATCTCGACATTTTTGACAACGTTTAACTGAGATGCAAACAGGAAAAAGATAATTATAACAATTAAATTATGTGTATTTACAATCTCTTGGGGATGCATCCTGACTGTGTTGGGTTCGCTTGAGACCAGTGGGGAACCCCAAAGAGGTAGAAGTCTAACTCCAGAAAGCCTTAAAATGTGGCTCTCTCCGAAAGTCCCTTTAAAAAGCAGCAGTGAGGGGCTGCATCAGAATAGAAGACGTGGACCCAGCCTTCCTCAAACTACCATTCCATATCTTAGCGCACCTGCTCTTCTTCCCGCCTCTGTACCTCCCTCCTTCCCATCCCTCTCATTTTTCAACCACCCTTACTTCCAAAACACAATATTTTCACCCGACTGATTGGCTTCTGACACTGTCCCGTTTCCTCCTCAGCCTGATCAATTCAGCGAAGACAAAGTAGTAAAAGAACTCGCAAAGGCATGAAGTCGAGGTGCGGGAGGGTAGGAACTGCATCTTCTCTGCTTCTTTTGGTTGCAACACTGGTCTCAAGGGGACCCAATATAGTCAGAATGCATCCCTAAGAATATAACAATCACCAAACATGAACCTTACATAAGCCCCATAGTGCCATGCACAAGAGCAACAATAAATGAAAACGATGGCAAACTCACAACTTGGCAGGACAATGTGTGCCAGATATGTTGTGTTGTAGCTTTTTTTTTTTTTTTTTTTTTTTTTTTTTTTTTTTTAAAGATAGAGTTTCACTCTTGTCACCCAGGCTGGAGTGCAGTGGCGCAATCGCAGCTCACTGCAACCTCCACCATCCTGGTTCAAACTATTCTTCTGCCTCAGCCTCCTGAGTAGCTGGGATTACAAGTGCCCACCACCACACCTGGCTAATTTTTGTATTTTTAGTAAAGATGGGGTTTCGCCATGTTGGCCAGGCTGGTCCCAAACTCCCTACCTCAGGTGATCTACCCACCTCAGCCGATCCACCCACCTCAGCCTCTCAAAGTGCTGGGATTACAGGCATGAGCCATCGCACATGGCTGTTGTTGCCCTTTTTTTAATGGGAGGGATAAGGTAGGCAGGAGGACTGGGGAGTAACCGACAAAAAACAAATCTTACATGGATATTCCAAAAGGATATCTGCAAATAATTTTTTCCTAAACTTTTTTTCCTATAAGTCTGTGATTATGCCTCTAAACAGTCATGTCCATAAAACTGAAAATATTCCCAAACAAATGGCAAATGCATACATTCATTCACTCACTCACAAAAGGCAGTGCAGATATACATGTGTCAGCCACTGCGCCACAGGTAGGAATGCAGAGTAATTAACTTATTCAACAAATATATATTAGACATATATCATACATCAAGCCTTATGGTAGGTGCTGAGGTGACAGCAGTGGCTAGTTCCTCCCAGTGATGAAACACAACACTTGGGGGAACCCAGGTGAGCAAAGTAAGGCTTGCAACATAGCAGCCCAGGTAGGTATGCTCACAAACCATCATCCCGAGTGAAATGTGCAGATGAAGTAACCAACACTGAGATTTCACCGTGCATAAAGAGAAAACTATTTGAACTAGGTACAGGTAAAGTCAGTTAAGATTATTGTTAAAAATATATTTTTAAGGATAAATTTAAGACTTATGAGGACACTTTCTAGCCAGCAAAGCACAGACAGGCTGGTATTGTGGGTCTGATTTAATAAAAGAAATATGTGTGGCTGGTTCAATTATGATAAATTATTGTTTCTCAAGTGCCTGAGTACAAACTGTTTTATCATGTAGGTGAAATAAGCCCTTCCCTTGTGGGTCTGGCTCTGATATGCATCTGCCTAGTAATTCCCTGCCTATTACTAACTGCACCCTTGTTTCAGTTCACTCTTAACTGAATTGTCGCATTTTGAATATGGTTTCTCTCAATCTGCATGTTGGGTATTCAGTAAATCAATATCTAGATTACTTATTGATTTTTCTAGTGCTATGTGCACATCTAGATATTTCTTCCAGTTTGAGAAAATGAAATAGAAACAAGATTATATTAACATACCCTTTCCAATATGTGAAAAACAAACTCAGTATGATATTCAAATTTGGTGTTGGAATGTTTTTTAGAAGAATATGATTTTTTAAATCTCAATTTATAAACAGAAAGATGCCATCACTAAGAAACTTGCCAATGTTTCACATAGCACAGAGCTTAACCACTATTATTATTATTTTTTAACAACTCTAAAAACCATTGCAGAAGTAAAGCACACAACATAACATAGCCCAATTACTACTCAGAGAGACGTGGCGATCACAGCATGGCCAATTCAAATTTCAGTGATGCCTCTTTAAACCTTAATGAACCATAGTGCCCTGATGAGAGGTTTCACTGAATCCTGGTCAACCAAGCATACATTTTACACAGGAAAGAGGAAACTAGAAACCCATTGCATCTTAAGTAGTAATATTGGCATCAGCAATGGTTATGAATCACTTTTTCTTTGGATAAAGAAACCAAATAGCCCCAGCTCTTTAAGATTCATATTTAGGGGTGATGGCTCAATTTAACATGAAACTGACATTATATCATTCAATATTCTGCATCAACTTATCATAGTAAGTTATCAATTTATGACTTGAACTTCTAGGGAAATAATAGTTGTAGAGTTTTATACAATAAAAAGCACATTTTTGCAATGTTTAACAAAGAACTAAAGATATTTTGTCTATAGACAAATAATGCTGAGACTAATAAAATAATTGATTCAATGAAACAAAAATATATTTTGTTAATCAGAAAATAATGTTGGTCACAAATTGCATTCAAAGGTCATATATTTTCATTTCCTTACTAGTCATTTTGGCATGTGTGGACACAGTGATGGGTAAAATATGTCCAGAAAGAGAAGGTCAGACTATGGAGGCACTAATATTCACATTCTAAATATGGTACTGCTCCAATGCCCCCTCATTTTTTCTTAAGACGCGTAAAAATCATTAGACAACTGCTGCTAGAACTTCAGCTGGCTCAGGTGAAAAAATAAGTAGTGTTGAGCTACCCGAATACACTGCCTGGAAGATGAAACCCCATCCTGAAGCTGTGCAACTCTTCTGAATTGGAGACTGTTTTTTCCCTTAAAAAATAGTTCTGCAACACACAGTGGGGCGGGGGAGCAGGGAGCAGTGGGAGGGAGAGCATCAGGAAAAGCAGCTAATGCACCCTGGCTTAATACCTAGGTCATGGCTTGATAGGTGCAGCAAACTACCATGGCAGATGTTTACCTTTGTAACAATAAATAGGAAAAAAAAAAAAAAAAGAAGGAAAAAAATAGTTCTGGACCGTCACATGTTAATAATAGTTGTGGGCAAAAAGGGGAAGAGAAGTGGAAAAGAGAACTTGTCCATTTTGTTGGTCCAACAATAAAACAGAATAAAATTATTTGACTTAAGATGTGCCAAAACATACATTGCATTCCTCAGTAAAGATGCAATGGTTGATGGTTATTAGCATGATGTAATACCGTATATATTAAACTCATTACCCCTACCCCTTTCAAGTGTCAAATGTCACCTCTTCAGGGAAGCTTTTCCTGACTCTCCATGCTAGATCAGGTTCAATGATGTAACATTCCTTCACAACACAATTTCCATTAGAAAAGCATTTGTACAATTATTTATTTCAGATTAGTCGCCACCCATTGCATAGTACGTTCCAGGTAAGCAGCAGGATTATCTGTCTCCTACCATTGCTGTCACTTAGGTCTTGCAGAGTGCCTAATGCATAGTAAACACTAGAACAGAATGGCTTTGAATGACTGAATTAAGAAAAGAATGTCCCTGCTGTCCCCGTTAATCCTAAAAGTAAAGTGAGAATCAGGAACTTTTTACATAGGTGTTATTCTGTATGATATTTTGGTAACATATCTGAATATTTAACATTCATAACCTTTTGCCTCTTTCATAGAAGTTGTATATACAGGAATGGTCAAAGAAACGTTTTTCATCCTCACAATAGCTCAGAATCAACTTCCAACAGCAAGTAATTAATGAAACAAATTCTGCTATATACTTAGAATGCATGGACTAGTTGCAAAACAATACACATATAAAGCAAACATAGGAAAATTGTATACATATACAGAAGAAAATGTATATAAAAGTTCTGAAAGAATATCAACTATTAGCAGGGCTTACGCTTTAAGCAGTATATATCATCTTTATTTTCTTCATTATGCCTTCCTGAACTTTACCAATGAATGCACATAATATCATAATCAAAAAATAAAAATTTTAAAAGAAGGAAAACAAAAGATGTTGTGACAATAATATGAATAGAGTGTAGCACTTCATACATGTATTTTTTTCTACTTCATATGAGACTATTAGATATTAGTATGTAAAAAATTAAATGGTTATTTTGAATTCTTATTAATAAATAGCGAATGTTTATTAAAATGTTAGTCAATAATTAGGCTTCTAAAATTAAATATCTAACCTCTAACACTCTGAATAATGAAGGCTAATAGTTTCCAAGAGGAAACACAGCAAAGAGTATGTTCCAACAACTTTTTTTTTTTTTTTTGGCAAGGAGAATATGGGTACACAAAAATAAAACACAGTTACAAATTAGTTACACCATCTGTAAAGTCTATCAGGGTGCAAAACTTAGATCAAAAGAAAATTTCAAACTTCTTTTATGTAGCTGGGGTCAATGGCATGAGCTTCGGTTTATGATTTTTGATTAAGTGACTAAAGTAATGCTTAAATCTCAGAGAGGACATAGTATCTACCTAGGGATTATTGTGAAATAAAACCACATACCATGTAAACAAAGCATCCATGCCATACCTGGAATGTACTTTTCATTCAACCCGTGTTTATTACTATTATTGTTGTATGTAGGGGCTGGATAGAGGAAAATAATTTGCTCAAATCGTCAATAACTGTTACAACTTCCTACTTAATGCAGTCACTGTGAAAGGAGACTAACTACTGTGTAGATTGACAACCAAATCCCAAGGATATCAATAAAGAGTTCAATAAGTCATTTGATGCCAACTTAATTTTTTAATGTAGTTGGAGTAGTCCCTGGGGGCCCCGTGGCTGCCGCAAAGTAGTTCCATAACAGCAAATGTCACAGCCGTCCAAGGACGCGATGATGCTAATGTAGCATTCTTCATAAAATAAAACAGGGTTGCTGCTCGCCCTGACATCATAACAAAGCCCTGATGGATGTGCACTCTGCGTGCTGAATTGATTTTTGTTAAGTCCGAGCTCTCCTACAATTTTATCCTAATGTGCCTAAATAAGCAGTGTTGACTCCTTAATTTACTCATTTTAACACCAGCAGCTTCCAGGACTCCATTAGCATGATGCCGCATTTAGGCTGTCTGCTGAATTTTCTAACCTCAAATGTATGAAATCTGAACTGTTAAAATTGATAAAACTACCAGAAAAATCATTTCCTTTAAGACCAGTAGGAACTTGTGTATCAGCATTTCAACTAGTTACATCCGTGAATACTTCGACTGGAGGGTACAGTGAATTAATCAGGATGCTGGGCTTATTATGACAGCTGATTGTGGATACATGTTACAAACGCAACCCAAAGGCCCTAAAGAAGTAGTTGAATGTCTTGTCACTGAACGAAGTCATTGGAGAGACACACATTGAGTGAAATTCAACAAAACAGAATGCAATTCAATAGATATACGAATTCTGCCAAAAGCAAAATAGACTATTAGGGTCTGGAGTAATTTGGAAATAAACAGTAAATTCTGTAAGAAAAGAAAATAAAAAGAATTACCGCAAGCAACACAAAGAGAATCTTAAAACAAATTGAAAATACACACCAAAATAGAAAGATTATTTTAACTAAGAAAAATTCAAAAAGAATTTATGTTAGAGACATTAGCCTGATGTACAATGAGGATGCTAAAACCTTGGGGATACAGTAATACATGTATTTATTTGGGAATATAAAAATCTATTTTCTTAGGAGTCAATGCGTGGGTATTGTGGGTTCAGGCTTGTTTTTCATTTCTGTTTTGTTTTGTTTTGTTTAAACTATCTAGTGTTTATTTCTGAGTGTTTGGTGGTTGTATTTTATTACTCAGGGTATTGAGCTATTGCAAGGTGATATATTCAACGAATTTCTCCTTCTATCAAGTTCAGTGTTTTACTGGTTTTAAAAACAGCCATTACTTTTATTGTCTATAGCAAATCTAAACACATGCTTTACTTTAGTTCCACATCTGTATTGATAATGATAGGTCACCAGCTCGTCAGTACAACCCAAACTCTGGCATTATAAAAGCCTGTCTCCTTATTGAAGCTTAGCCTTTGCTTGTAAAAACAAGGCGAAGGTCCAATTAGCGATTCAGAGGAAAATGGAAGGGTAATCTTTTGTGCATAGGCATCCCCATTCGAAAACCTATAATCCATAATGAGCCTTGTTTAACACAACGGATGCTCTCCTTTCAGACAAGCCCAAATACCAGGTCACTAATGAGCAAGAATTTAAAATGTGAAGGCCATGAATGAAACAAATTATTGTGAAAATTGGCTCATATTAAGAGATTTAAAAGACTTGACTGGTCCTGTTTGGCCTGACAGGTCTAGCTAATTAATCAAATGCTTTGATAAGTAACTAACTTCTCCCATTTTAAAGAGGAATTCTAACTGGCCAAACAGTGAAGGAAAAGAACAGTCTTGATGCTGCTTAAAATATAGAGAATGGAATTTCATGGCCATCTGCATGACCTACACTTTTATTGACAAAGGTGTTCCAGTAAACGTTTTGATATGTGGATATGCTAATTAGAAAGCATTAGAAATTAGCATATTTAAATGCCCTTGTTATAAGCCCTTACTTCAGAAAAAAGGTACCAATATGGAGACCTTTCTAGAAAAGACTTCAGACATTATTGTCACTGGTCAGGTTTGCTAGGAGAAAGCTTGCAATGAGGCAGAGCACAAAGGACCAGGTTTCTTATCTTGCTTCACTGTCAAGTACTTTCCTTTTACAGCTCTCACTGCTAGGCATCTCTGTGGTACGGGAACGGTACTTGTTTAATTAGAATGTTCAGGAATCTCTTTCCCTTGTTCTCAATTCAAAAAACAATGTATTGGGTGGTAAGTCTTTTATTGTCCTTAGAGTGAAAGCACACAGGGCAGACATGCCTGCAGCAGTGACAATGGACCATGTGGTTAAAAAGGCAGCTAGAGGCCCCACAAAGTGCAAAGACTTGGGAGTTTTTCAGAGGTAGGTTGAAACATGGAGCCTCCATTGGTCTATATCTCTGTTTTGGTACCAGTACCATGCTGTTTTG
>NW_020266263.1:0-1732 GCF_003255815.1 Theropithecus gelada | reverse complement strand
TGAAATCTGGAAAGAAGCTTTCTGAGAAACTGCTTAGTGTTTTCTTAATTCATCTCACAGAGTTACATCTGTATTTCGTGGATCTCTTTGCTAGCCTTATTTCTGTGGCATCTGAGAAAAGATATTTCGGATTCCTTTGAAGACTATAGGGCCAAAGGAAATATCCTCCGATAACAAAGAGAAAGAAGCTTTCTGAGAAACTTCTTTGTGTTCTGTGAAATCATCTCACAGAGTTACAGCTTTCCCCTCAAGAAGCCATTCGCTAAGACAGTTCTTGTGGAATTGGCAAAGTGATATTTGGAAGCCCATAGAGCGGTATGGTGAAAAAGGAAATATCCTCGGATGAAATCTGGAAAGAAGCTTTCTGAGAAACCGCTTAGTGTTCTCTTAATTCATCTCACAGGATTACATCTGTATTTCGTGCATCTCCTTTCTTGCCTTATTTCTGTGGAATCTGAGTACAGATATTTCGGATCCCTTTGAAGTGTATAGGGACAAACGAAATATCCTCCGATAACAAAGAGAGAGAATCTTTCTGAGAAACTTCTTTGTGTTCTGTGATATCATCTCACAGAGTTTCAGCTTTCCCTCAAGAAGCCATTCGCTAATACAGTTCTTGTAAAATTGGCAAAGTGATATTTGGAAACCCATAGAGGGCTATGGTGAAAAAGGAAATATCCTCGGATGAAATCTGGAAGGAAGCTTTCTGAGAAACTGCTTAGTGTTCTGTTAATTCATCTCACGGAGTTACATCTGTGTATCGTGTATGTCTTTGCTAGCCTTATTTCTGTGGAATCTGAGAACAGATATTTTGGATTCCTTTGAAGACTATAGGGCCAAAGGAAATATCCTCCGATAACAAAGAGAAAGAAGCTTTCTGAGAAACTTCTTTGTGTTCTGTGAAATCACCTCACAGATTTACAGCTTTCCCCTCAAGAAGCCTTTCGCTAAGACAGGTCTTGTGGAATTGGCAAAGTGATATTTGGAAACCCATAGAGGGGTATGGTGAAAAAGGAAATGTCCTCGGATGAAATCTCGAAAGAAGCTTTCTGAGAAACTGCTTAGTGTGCGGTTAATTCATCTCACAGAGTTACATCTGTATTTCGTGCATCTCTTTGCTAGCCTTATTTCTGTGGAATCTGAGAACAGATATTTCGGATCTCATTGAAGACTATAGGGCCGAAGGAAATATCCTCCGATAACAAAGAGAAAGAAGCTTTCTGAGAAACTTCTTTGTGTTCTGTGAAACCATCTCACATTGTTACACCTCTCCTCTCAAGAAGCCTTTCGCTAAGACAGTTTTTGTGGAATTGGTAAAATGACATTTGGAAGGGCATAGAGGGCTATGGTGAAAAAGGAAATATCCTCGGATGAAATCTGGAAAGAAGCTTTCTGAGAAACTGCTTAATGTTCTGTTAATTTATCTCACAGAGTTACATCTGTATTTCGTGGATCTCTTTGCTAGCCTTATTTCTGTGGAATCAGAAAACAGATATTTCGGATCCCTCTGAAGACGATAGGGCCAAAGGAAATATCCTCCGATAACAAAGAGAAAGAAGCTTTCTGAAAAACTTCTTTCTGTCCTGTGAAATCATCTCACCGAGTCACAGCTTTCCCCTCAAGAAGCCTTTCGCTAAGACAGTTCTTGTGGAATTGGCAAAGTGACATTTGGAAGCCCATAGTGCGCTATGGTGAAAAAGGAAATATCCTCGGATGAAATCTGGAAAGAAGC
>NW_020266262.1:0-1732 GCF_003255815.1 Theropithecus gelada | reverse complement strand
CCTTTGAAGACTATAGGGCCAAAGGAAATATCCTCCGATTAGAAAGAGAAAGAACCTTTCTGAGAAACTTCTTTGTGTTCTGTGAAATCATCTCACAGAGTTACAGCTTTCCCCTCAAGAAGCCTTTCGCTAAGACAGTTCTTGTGGGATTGGCAAAGTGATATTTGGAACCCCTAGAGGGCTATGGTGAAAAAGGAAATATCCTCAGATGAAATCTGGAAAGAAGATTTTTGAGAAACTGGTTAGTGTTCTGTTAATTCATCTCACAGAGTTACATCTGATTTCGTGGATCTCTTTGCTAGCTTATTTCTGTGGAATCTGAGTAAAGATATTTAGGAACCCTTTGAAGACTGTAGGGTCAAAGGAAATATCCTCCGATAACAAAGAGAAAGAAACTTTTTGAGAACTTCTTTGTGTTCTGTGAAATCATCTCACAGAGTTACAGCTTCCCCTCAAGAAGCCTTTCGCTAAGACACTTCTTGTGGAATTGGCAAAGTGATATTTGGAAGCCCATACAGGGCTATGGTGTAAAAGGAAATATCCTCAGGTGAAATCTGGAAAGAAGCTTTCTGAGAAACTGCTTAGTGTTCTGTTAATTCATCTCACAGAGTTACATCTCTGTTTCGTGGATCTCTTTGCTAGCCTTATTTCTGTGGAATCTGCGAACAGATATTTCGGATCCCTTTGAAGATTATAGGGCCAAAGGAAATCTCCTCCAATAACAAAGAGAAAGAAGCTTCTGAGAAACTTCTTTCTGCTCTGTGAAATCATCTCACAGAGTTACAGCTTTCCCCTCAAGAAGCCTTTCGCCAACAGTGTTCTTGTGGAATTGCCAAAGTGATATTTGGAAGCCCATAAAGGGTTACGGTGAAAAAGGAAATATCCTCAGATGAAATCTGGAAAGAAGTTTTCTGAGAAACTGCTTAGTGTTCTCTTAGTTCATCTCAGAGAGTTTCATCTGTATTTCGTGGATCTCTTTGCTAGCCTTATTTCTGTGGAATCTGAGAACAGATATTTCGGATCCCTTTGAAGACTATAGGGCCAAACGAAATATCCTCCGATAACAAAGAGAAAGAAACTCTGAGAAACTTCTTTGTGTTCTCTGAAATCATCTCACAGAGTTACAGCTTTCCCCTCAAGAAGCCTTTCGCTAAGACAGTTCTTGTGGAATTGGCAAAGTGATATTTGGAAGCCCATAGAGGGCTACAGTGAAAAAGGAAATATCCTCAGATGAAATATGGAAAGAAGCTTTCTGAGAAACTGCTTCGTGTTCTGTTAATTCATCTCACAGAGTTATATCTGTATTTCGTGGATCTCTTTGCTAGCCTGATTTCTTTGGAATCTGAGAACAGATATTTCGGATCCCTTTGAAGACTATAGGGCCAAAGGAAATATCCTCCGATAACAAAGAGAAAGAAGCTTTCTGAGAAACTTCTTTGTGTTCTGTGAAGTGATCTCACAGATTTACAGCGTTCCCTTCAAGAAACCTTTCGCTAAGACAGTTCTTGTGGAATTGGTAAAGTGATATATGGAAGCCCATAGAGGGCCATGGTGAAAAAGGAAATATACTGAGATGAAATCTGTAAGGGTGGTTTCTGAGAAACTGCTTAGTGTTCTGTTAATTCATCTCACAGAGTTACATCTGTATTTCGTGGATCTCTTTGCTAGCCTTATTTCTGTGGAATTTGAGAACAGATATTTCGGATCCCTTTGAAGGCTATAGGGCCAAAGA
>NW_020266261.1:0-1733 GCF_003255815.1 Theropithecus gelada | reverse complement strand
TTCCTTTTTCACCATAGCCCTCTAGGGGCTTCCAAATATCACTTTGCCAATTCCACAAGAACTGTCTTAGCGAAAGGCTTCTTGAGGCGAAAGCTGTAACTCTGTGAGATGATTTCACAGAACACAAAGAAGTTTCTCAGAAAGCTTCTTTCTCTTTGTTATCGGAGGATACTTCCTTTGGCCCTATAGTCTTCAAAGGGATCCGAAATATCTGTTCTCAGATTCCACAGAAATAAGGCTAGCAAAGAGATCCACGAAATACAGATGTAACTCTGTGAGTGGAAGTCACACATCACAGAGCAGTTTCTCAGAAAGCTTCTTTCCAGATTTCATGTGAGGATATTTCCTTTTTCACCATAGCCCTCTATGGGTTTCCAAATATCACTTTGCCAATTCCACAAGAACGGTCTTAGCGAAAGGCTTCTTGAGGAGAAAGCTGTAACTCTGTGAGTTGATTTCACAGAACACAAAGAAGTTTCTCAGAAAGCTTCTTTCCCTTTGTTATCGGAGGATATTTCCTTTGGCCCTATAGTCTTTAAAGGGATCCGAAATATCTGTTCTCAGATTCCACAGAAATAAGGCTAGCAAAGGGATCCACAAAATACAGATGTAACTCGGTGAGATGAATTAACAGAACACTAAGCAGTTTGTCAGAAAGCTTCTCTTCAGATTTCATCTGAGGATATTTCCTTTTTCACCATAGCCCTCTATGGGCTTCCAAATATCACTTTGCCAATTCCAGAATAACGGTCTTAGCGAAAGGCTTCTTGACGGGAAAGCTGTAACTCTGTGAGATTATTTCACAGAACACAAAGAAGTTTCTGAGAAAACTTCTTTCTCTTTTTTATCGGAGGATGTTTCCTTTGGCAGTATAGTCTTCAAAAGGATCCGAAATATCTGTTCTCAGATTCCACAGAAATAAGGCTAGCAAAGAGATCCACGAAATACAGATGTAACTCTGTGACATGAATTAACAGAACACTAAGCAGTTTCTCAGAAAGCTTCTTTCCAGATTTCATCTGAGGATATTTCCTTTTTCACCATAGCCCTCTATGGGCTTCCGAATATCACTTTGCCAATTCCACGAGCACTGTCATAGCGAAAGTCTTCTTGAGGGGAAAGCTGTAACTCCGTGAGATGATTTCACAGAACACAAAGAAGTTTCTCAGAAAGCTTCTTTCTCTTTGTTGTCGGAGGATATTTCCTTTGGACCTATAGTCTTCAAAGGGATCCCAAATATCTTTTCTCAGATTCCACAGAAATAAGGCTAGCAAAGTGATCCACGAAATACAGATGAAACTCTGTGAGTGGAAGTCACACATCACAGAGCAGTTTCTCAGCAAGCTTCTTTCCAGATTTCATCTGAGGNATGCACGAAATACAGATGTAACTCTATGAGATGAATTAACAGAACACTAAGCAGTTTCTCAGAAAGCTTCTTTCCAGATTTCATCTGAGGATATTTCCTTTTTCACCATAGCCCACTATGGGCTTCCAAATATCACTTTGCGAATTCCACAAGAACTGTCTTAGCGAAAGGCTTCCTGACGGGAAAGCTGTAACTCTGTGAGATGATTTCACAGAACACAAAGAAGTTTCTCAGAAAGCTTCTTTCTCTTTGTTATCGGAGGATATTTCCTTTGGCCCTATAGACTTCAAAGGGATCCGAAATATCTGTTCTCAGACTACACAGAAATAAGGCTAGCAAAGAGATCCACGAAATACAGATGTAA
>NW_020266260.1:0-1732 GCF_003255815.1 Theropithecus gelada | reverse complement strand
TCCTTTGTGTTCTGTAAAATCATCTCACAGAGTTACAGCTTTCCCCTCAAGAGGCCTTTCAGTACGACAGTTCTTGTGGAATTGGGAAAGTGATATTTGGAAGCCCATAGAGGGCTATGGTGAAATAGGAAATATCCTCAGATGAAATGTGGAAAGAAGCTTTCTGAGAAACTGCTTAGTGTTCTGTTAATTCATCTCACAGAGTTACAACTCTATTTGGTGGATTTCTTTGCCAGCCTTCTTTCTGTTGAATCCGAGAACAGATAATTCGTATCCCTTTGAAGACTATAGGACCAAAGGAAATATCCTCCGATAACAAAGAGAAAGAAGCTTTCTGAGAAACTTCTTTGTGTTCTGTGAAATCGTCTCACAGAGTTACCGCTTTCCCCTGAAGAAGCCTTTCGCTAAGACAGTTCTTTTGGAATTGGCAAAGTGAGATTTGGAAACCATAGAGGGCTATGGTGAAAGAGGAAATATCCTCGGATGAAATGTGGAAAGAAGCTTTCTGAGAAACTGCTTAGTGTTCTGTTAATTCATCTCACACAGTTACATCTGTATTTCGTGGATCTCTTTGCTAGCCTTATTTCTGTGGAATCTGACAAAGATATTTCGGATCCCTTTGAAGACTATAGGGCCAAAATATATCCTCCGATAACACAGAGAAAGAAGCTTTCTGAGAAACTTCTTTGTGTTCTGTGAAATAATCTCACAGAGTTACAGCTCTCCTCTCAAGAAGCCTGTCGCTAAGACACTTCTTGTGGAATTATCAAAGTGACATTTGGAAGCCCATAGAGGGCTATGGTGAAAAAGGAAATATCCTCAGATGAAATCTGGAAAGAAGCTTTCTGCGAAACTGCTTAGTGATCTGTTAATTCATCTCAGAGGGTTACATCTCTATTTCGTGGATCTGTTTGCTAGCCTTCTTTCTGTGGAATCTGAGAACAGATATTTCCGATCCCTTTCTTCGAAGACTATAGGGCCAAAGGAAATTTCCTCCGATAACGAAGAGAAAGAAGCTTTCTGAGAAACTTCTTTGTGTTCTGTGAAATGATCTCACAGAGTTACAGCTATCCCCTCAAGAAGACTTTCGCTAAGACAGTTCTTGTGGATATTCGGCAAAGAGATATTCGGAATCCCATGGAGGGCTATGGTGAAAAAGGAAATATCCTCAGATGATATCTGGAAAGAAACTTTCTGAGAAACTGCCCTGTGATGTGTGAATTCTACTCACAGAGTTACATCTGTATTTCGTGGATCTCTTTGCTAGACTTTTTTCTGTGGAATCTCACAACAGATATTTCGGATCCCTTTCTTCGAAGACTATAGGGCCAAAGGAAATATCCTCCGATAACAAAGCGAAGGAAGCTTTCAGAGAAATTTCTTTGTGTTCTGTGAAATCATCTCACAGCGTTACCGCTATCCACTCAAGAAGCCTTTGGCTAAGTCATTTCTTCTGGAAGTGGCAAAGTGATATTTGGAAGCCCATAGAGGGCTTTGGTGAAAAAGGAAATATCCTCAGATGAAATCTGGAAAGAACCTTTCTGAGAAACTGCTCTGTGATGTGTGACTTCTACTCACAGAGTTACATCTGTATATCGTGGATCTCTTTGGTAGCCTTATTTCTGTGGAATCTCACAACAGATATTTCCGATCCCTTTGAAGACTATAGGGCCAAAGGAAATATCCTCTGATAACAAAGAGAAAGAAGCTTTCAGAGAAACTTCTTTCTCTT
>NW_020266259.1:0-1733 GCF_003255815.1 Theropithecus gelada | reverse complement strand
TATCTTAAGCTTTCTATTTTCCTAACACACACACATGGAACAGAAGTGCTGTGAGGGCAGGGGCTCTTGATTTCCCAGATCTGAGCCTGGCCCTCAAACACTAGCCAAATACTAACACGATATCCAGAGGCAGAAATGCAAATATCCACATGACTTCAAATACCCTAAAGATCTAACAGGCCGAGTGGCCCATGTAACTATGGTTTGTGCTGGGCCATTCAACTGGTGTCCAAATCCCTGTCCAAGTGAGCTCTTTAATTTCAAGACTTTTCAGACAGTTTTTTGGTTGTTGTTCTGTTTTGTTTTTATTAAAGGGATATGTTACAGTTATAATCAAGAATATCCCAGGCCGAGTGTGGTGGCTCGTGCCTGTAATCTCAGCACCTTGGGCGGCCAAGGTGAGCAAATCACCTGAGGTCAGGAGTTCAAGACCAGCCTGGCCAACATGTTGAAACCCTGTCTCTACTAATACAAAAATGAACCAGCCATGGTGGCAGGCACTTATAATCCCAGCTACTCAGGAGGCTGAGGCAGAAGAATGGCGTGAACCAAGAGGTGAGGCTGCAGTGAGCCAAGATCGTGCCACTGCATTCCAGCCTGGGCAACACAGCAAGACTGTCTCAAAAAATTAAAAATAAACCAATACTCCCAGTTAGTTCTTCACCAATGTCAGATACATCAGTTTAAAGAGAAATATGAAAGCATGTTTTTAAATTTCAGTGTTGAATTTAACCATATCTTTTAAGAAGTTATGAAGATAGAAGTTCCCCAAGGATCGGGGGAGAAAAAAGCAGTTAAGAAAATGTTAAAACCTCAGGAGAAAAACAAGTACGGGTTAAGACCTTAAGGCAAAACTTTTTCTTTGCACTTTGAGTTCAAAAGAACAGAGATGCCCTAATTATGAACTCTCCCATCTGCATTTTATATTCGTCTGTGTCCTTTGAAAGGCTGGAGATGGGATCCCAGGTTCCAAAGTGCCTGGCCATGGCTCACATCACGCGGCATCTTTCACAACCGTTTACTCCCCTGATTGTGCCTAGAGAGCTCTGGGGCGCAATTTACAAAAAAAGGTCCTAATTTACTCACGTTCATCACTTTGAGCAGAGTCTCAAGAAATGAGACAAATATTGACACTCCACAGAAGGACTCTCTTCCAAAAAGTCAAGTGTCAGGTTCCCATGAGCCACGCAGCTTGCTTACAGAAAGCACTGGCTGACTTGTTGGTTTAATGTTAAATGTATTTAAAATGTTAAGTGATAAAACCCCCCTCCCAGTGGGTGTGTGCATTGAGCTGGCTGCAGTAGTGATGCAGACCACGTTCTTTCCTTTGGTTTTGCTTCAAGCAGAGCACCCCACACCCAGGAAGAGGCCAAAGGACGGCATCGAGGTCTAGGACAGGTCTAAGGAGAGCTGCAGGCTGACTGCCTCATCTGCAAATAGTCTCTCATTTCAGAGACAATCACTGAACAGAGTTCATAACACGTGAATTTTTAAAATTCATATTTCTAATTTCATCCCATTAGAACTTTTGAACCTCCGCCTCCCACCTAGAGAACGTCAGCTCAAGCCGATCACAGCGCAGTGCGATTTTCTATAAATAATGTGCACGCCTGCATCTGAGCGGAGATGTGAATGTCTGGAATGTGCCTGCCAGGCCCAGGAGGAACTGCAGCAAGTGTGGGGACCCAAGCCGCTAAGGAATCTGATTTGGAGGGAACTGGAGGCAACTAAAA
>NW_020266258.1:0-1733 GCF_003255815.1 Theropithecus gelada | reverse complement strand
TTATAAAAGGAATTTTGTATGTGATTAAGTTAGCTATAATTTTAAATTATTTATAAGAATCTTTCTAAGGTTTGAGTTTGATATTAAAAATACACTACTATGGCTGGGCGCGGTGGCTCATGCCTGTAATCCTAGTACTTTGGGAGGCTGAGGTGGGTGGATCATGAGGTCAGGAGATCAAGACCATCCTAGTTAACAACGTGAAACCCCATCTCTACTAAAAATACAAAAAATTAGGCAGGTGTGGTGGCAAGCACCTGTAGTCCCAGAACTTTGGGAGGCCAAGGCGGGCAGATCACGAGGTCAGGAGATTGAGACCATCCTAGTTAACAACGTGAAACCCTGTCTCTACTAAAAATGCAAAAAATTAGCCAGGTGTGTGGCAGGCGCCTGTAATCCCAACACTTTGGGAGGCTGAGGCGGGTGGATCACGAGGTCAGGAGATTGAGACCATCCTAGTTAACAATGTGAAACCCCATCTCTACTAAAAATACAAAAAATTAGCCAGGCGTGGTGGCAGGCACCTGTAGTCCCAGCTACTTGGGAGGCTGAGACAGGAGAATGGTGTGAACCCAGAAGGCAGAGCTTGCGGTGAGCCAAGATCACGCCACTGCACACCAGCCTGAGTGATAGAGCGAGACTCCATCTCAAAAAAAAAAAAAAAAAAAAAAAAATACACTACTACAAAACTAAAAATTGGTTCCCTATATTAGAACAAAGTTTTCTTAAAGTCTTGATTTGCCCTTAATAAAATTATAAGAGGTTTGGATTCTTATCTGTTTCTTTTTTTAAACTTCTCAAATTTACATCTCAGAAGTTCAACTTTTGCCATGTAATGTGCAGTCATATATCTTTGCCTTCTGTTCCCTCTCCCCTTGAAAAGGCATATCTTTTTGTTTGGCTGGGATTGTAACTCTCTCTTTCAATCTTTTCATCAACTCCTGTTCTAGCTTTGCTGTTGTGGTCTGATGCTTAAATGTTTATCTTCACAGTTTAGAAAAGCAATGTTTTCCTCCAGTATAATTTTATTCTGTGCTGTTGGCTTTTCTTTTTGTTTCTTTTCTTTTTCAGACAGGGTCTCACTTTGTCACCAGGCTGGAGTGCAGCGGCTTGACCACATTTGGCTTTTCTTTCTTTTTCTTTTTCTTTTTTTTTTTTTTTTTTGAGACAAAGTCTCGTTCTGTTGCCTAGGCTGGAGTGCAGTGGCCGGATCTCAGCTCACTGCAAGCTCCACCTCCTGGGTTTACGCCATTCTCCTGCCTCAGCCTCCCAAGTAGCTGGGACTACAGGTGCCCGCCATTTCGCCTGGCTAGTTTTTTGTATTTTTTAGTAGAGACGGGGTTTCACCGTGTTAGCCAGGATGGTCTCGATCTCCTGACCTCGTGATCCGCCCGCCTCGGCCTCCCAGAGTGCTGGGATTACAGGCTTAAGCCACCACGCCTGGCCTCTTTTTCTTTGTCTGTGTGTATGTGTGTGCAGACAGGGTCTTGCTATATTGATCAGACTGGTTTCAAACTCCTGGCCTCAAGGGATCCTCCTACCTTAGCTTCCCAAAGTGTTAGAATTACAGCGTGAGCCACTGTGCCTGGTTGGCTTTTCTTAACATGTCTGAATTGTTCAATGTAACCAGGATACTTCCCATGCCGTTACTAAGAGTCATGTATTCCCCCGTTCAAGGTACTAGTGTTCTTGTTTACACTCCCCTATAATGTAGTGTACACTCATTACCCTGG
>NW_020266257.1:0-1733 GCF_003255815.1 Theropithecus gelada | reverse complement strand
TCGGGAAGGGGAACATCACACACCGGGGCCTATCATGGGGAGGGGGGCGGGGGGAGGGATTGCATTGGGAGTTATACCTGATGTAAATGACGAGTTGATGGGTGCAGCACACCAACAAGGCACAAGTATACATATGTAACAAACCTGCACGTTATGCACATGTACCCTACAACTTACAGTATAATAATAATAAATAAATTAAAAAAAAAAAAAAAGAATATTTTTAGTTTTGTTTTAAAAACCATGAAGCTGTCTTCCAAAGTGGCTGTACTATTTTGCATTTCCACCACCATTGATGAGAGTTCTATTGCTCCACATCCTCACCAATATTTGGTACTGTCAGAGATTTGGATTTTCACCATTCTAATCAGTAGGTAGTGGTATCTCACTGTGCTTTAATATGCATGCAATGTCCTAATTACACATGATGTCAAGTACTGTAGTTATTTTTGTAGATACTATATCTCCATGTTAATTACAGGTGTTTTAAGAGTATGAAAAGTCATTCATCTTTTTGTCATTAACTGGATACAGTATAATGTCTCATATACACTTGCCACTCAAATAATTGTTGAATATATGCTAGGGCTGGAGTAAAAAAAAATGAAAGAATTGAAGGAGATATGCCTCAGTTCAGTCTCAGAGGTGTCTAAGATATAATGCCAGAGTTAGCTATTGCTTAAATTTTTAGTAATTTCACATATTGATAAATGTATATATTGCAGATATTCCTCAACTTATAGTGGGGCTATAGCCCAATAAACCCATTGTAAGTTGAAAATACTGTAGCAGACAATACAGTATTTAACACAGTACACCTAACGTACTAAGCACCATAGCTTGGCCTAGCCTACGTTAAATCTGCTCAGAACACTTATATTAGCCTACAGTTGTGCAAAATCATCTGATAGAATCCTATTTTATAATAAAATATGAATACCTAAAGTAATGTATTGAATACTGTACCAAGAGTGAAAACTAGAATGACCCTTTGTCACTGCCCACCACCCCAAGAGAGTATTATATCACATAAAACTAAACCAGGAAAACATCAATTCAAAATCTGAAGTAAGTTTCTACTGAATGTGTTTAATTTTCTCAACATTGCATAGTTCAAAAGCCATAGTCAAACCATCGTAAGTCCATCATAATTTGAGGACTATCTGTATTTAGACCCAAATGAATATTCTTACCTATACAAAATTAACATATGAACCCAAGGTACCTGACCTCAAGGTTTTATAATAATATTGATACTTTTTTAAAAAATAGACTCGGGGAGATTAAAGGTAAAATGAGCTATATTTCCACTATATTAACTTCTATCAAAGATTTCCAAGAACCTTGAATAATGGCAATGTCTTAGTCTGTTCTCTGTTTCTGTAAGAGAATACCTGAGACCAGATAATTTATAAAGCAAAGAGGTTTATTTGGCTTGTGGTTGTGGAAGCTGGAAAGTCCAAGATGAGGTGGCTGCATCTGGCCAGCGCTGGATTAGGGCCTTGTGCTGCATCATAAAATGGCACAAAAGTGGAAGGGCAAGTGAATGCATGCAAAAGAGGCAAAACATGAGGGGCAGTCTCAGTTTATATTAATAACCACCTGATCTCATAGTAACTCTTGCAGTCCAGCAAGAGTGATACTTGCTTAAGCCAAGCAAGTGCTCTACCACTTGAGCTAATTCCCCTAGTTCAACCATTATGGAAAACAGTATGGCGATTCCTCAAGGATCT
>NW_020266256.1:0-8054 GCF_003255815.1 Theropithecus gelada | reverse complement strand
TTCCATTTGAGTCTGAAGCCCAAACTCCTGCTTGAAATTCCTAGAATTTGGAATTTTGTTTTGTTTAAAATCCTAGGATTCTGGTAGGTACATCCCAAGTGTCTTGAGACACAAAGACACATCAAATGTGAAAGAGATGTAAAGACAGAAATCTTGCGATAAGGTATTTATTTGGGATGAGAAAAGGAAATTGAGGGCAAGGTAGAGGAGTAACAAGAATTTCTTTTAACTCTCAAAGTAACTTCTGAGCTGGTTTTTCTTGATTCTGCAAGCTCAGCGGCAACAGATCCGATAGAGTCAACCATGAAAGTCACAGGACCGCAAACGCGGTTATAACAGACGGCAAATTCCTAGTATGCAAATGCACCTCAAGCCTCTCTCTGACTCTGGGGACACAAAGAGAGCATCATAAATGGATCAGAAGGTCTGCAGTGGGTGGTAAAGGGAATTCTGGAGAAGTCACGTGCTAGCTGAGGAGTGATGTTGGCTGCATTAGGGCCGGTATCATGAACAACCTCAGTCAATAGGAATAAATACACAGAACAGTGCCGGCCATACAGTGTCTGAGACTTATTCTCATTTGCTCTCATTGTTGTGCCTCTGCCCCATCACACACACACACCTGAACACACTCTTAAGCTTTGCTCTGCTTTTCAAAAAGTATTCTATAGATACAGTAAAATATTCTCCTTATAGTGAAGTCTACTTGTATGATTCCAGAAAGAGCTAGTCAGACTATTTGTATCTTAAACCTACTGAATTTCACAGACATATGATGATTTCAAGTTTTATTTTTTAATTTTATTGATTTTCTAAAGTGAAAGGATCATTAAGGAAGTAAAGGAATAAAAGGATTGTTACTCTCCAGGCAGAGATGCCTCAAGTCTTTAAAGACAGAAAACCTGTCAGATTTCTTTGGCTCTGTATTCAATTTATAGATGAGAAAACCAAGGCCAAGAGATGCTAAATGAAGCCACCTAAGTGACATGGACCATTGAGTCTATATTCCCGACTCTGTCTCCCATCCATCCCTCTAGACCCTGCAGCTCTGCATGCCGGCCTGTCTCACCTGAAAGCGGAAGAACGGCACTTTCATTCCGTGTAAAGGAATGAGCCATTCCCTGATCATCTGCTCCAGGCTGCTCCTGGATGGCAGCTTCATCAGCTCTTGCCTGACGTGCCTCTGCCTGTGCGTGCAGGGCCACCAGGAGAAGCATGGCAGTGAGGAAGGCGAAGGTCCTCATGGCTGGAGTGACCTGGAAGAGGCAGAGCAGGAGCAGACAAGTCGGGAGAGACTAGTTAGCCTGCATTTCTATGTCTGCAGAGAGAAGGCTCAGAGACAGGAAATCTTGAACCTTCTCAGAGAGAGGAGCTGTGCATTTCACTGGAGATTGTATGGGATCCCATTGGTCTCAATGTCCATGTTTTCTTCCTTGGCTCTCCCAGCTTTCACTCTAGTTTGAATCTCTATGTTTAGTGTGTGTGCTGGGTGGAGAGGATGGTGAAGATGAGGAACCTGGCATCTTTTTCCTGTTTCTCACTTCATTACATATTTACTTTTTACTGTTCTACCAAAGGATAACAGCAGTGCTTTGTTCAGTAAGTTCAGGCTACAAATGTCTCCTTTCCTTCAGATGGCCCCACTACTCTCTATAGGTCTACACTCTGGCAGCAGGCATGAATTCCTATCAAGTGAAGGGTCATTTATTGCAGGCATCAAGGGCATGACCAGTCTCATGAAGGCATTGCGTGAGTAGCCTCCTGTAGGGGCCAGTGTGAAGAGGACAATGACCCTACCATGCGATAGGTGAAATGAACACAGTGATATCGAGGTAAAAAGTTCGTCTACAGCCAAAAATTTATTTTTCCAGCTCCATTGAGATATGAATAAAAATTAAAAAATGATTTATATCTACTGTATACCACCTTAGGATTTGACATTTGTATACATGTGGTCCTTTATTGTATACTATATACACAAATCAACTCAAAATAGATCAAAGACCCAAACATAGACCTGAAACCATAAAATAATGAGAGGAATATATGAAGATAACACTTTGACATTGATGTTGGTAATGATATCTTTGCTATGACATCAAAGACACAGGCAATAAAAGGGAAAATAGTCAAGTGGAGTTGCATTGACCGCTAAAGCATCTGCACGTCAAAAAAGAAAACAACAAACAAACAACTGAATGAAAAAGCAACCCAGAAAATGAAAGACAATGACTGCAAACCCTAAATGCTAGAAAGGGTAAATATCTAAATACATAAGGAAGTCAAACAACTCAATAGCAAATAACAAATAACCTGATTGAAAAATAGGCTGAGGAGCAGGATGGGCTTTTCTCCACATCAAAGAATGTTTTAAGGAGCTACTGTTGCTCTATTGGACGTGTCAAGTAGGACATGTGTATTTAGACAGAAATTCCTTGAGTTCCTCTATTAACTGAGCTGGTAGCCAATGCTCCCAGCAGCCACCAGAGGTTCAGACAGAAAAGCACAGCAGGGAATTCACCCACTAGGTCCCTCTGGGGTGGCCCGGGAGTCACAGGTCAGACTGGGGACACAGCTTCCATGTTGAAACCTCAGTGGGAAAGTTTAAGGTTTCTGTTACTTACAGATCCTTGTGCTACGCAGAGTGACCAGAGAGGGCAGACAGCAGTCCTCTGTCCCGGTTCTCCTGTAGCAAGGGCAGTTGTGCACAAACAGGAGAGGACTTCCCTATTTAAGTGTCATTTGGGATCAGGTGTCCTAATATCCTGGGTTACTTTCCGTTGGGTACATTAAATAACTCTTTTGGCAAGGACAGTTGAGAAATTTGGTAGGAAGCCTGGGTTCACACAGGAGTCCAGGGAGGCTCCCCTTATCTTCCTTGGTCAGTTCAGCCCTGGCCAGGCCCAGGCAGCAACCAACGATGGATTCCCCATGACTCCTAAGACAATGGACCCCGAGATGCCTGTGCTGGTGGCTGAGGCTGAGCTCGCTGCATCAAGGGAATATTTAAAGCCCCCAAGAGATCCTGGCCTGCATCTCACAGGATACGCTCTGTTAGCGAGACAAGGACCTGACCTAATTGACACCCATGCACAGGAGAAGATTAGGAATCTTGCCTGAACCAGCCTCCCCAGTTCCTGTGCTCTAACCATAACAACACATCAAAGCCGATGGCTGGGCTAGGGTATTGCAGAACATCTGGTTGAGACTGAATCCCACCTCGGCTTGTGTTTCCAGGCAGGGCAGGTTCTGTTGGGTTCGTTAAGGATGTGCACACAGCATGTGGTTCCCTGGAGCGGACAGTTGCCTCATTGCTTAGGCAATGAACAGTTTAAGGCTAAACAAGTGTCTAGGACCATCGGGTCCAAGGACTCCTGAGTTTGCTGCTTGAGACCTAATGTGTCTTGGAAATCTCTCAGGGAGGCGGCCAAGGTGGCAGCGAGATTGGTGTTAGCTTGTATCACCTGGTGCTGTGTGCTCAAATACCTTGTTCCGTAGCCAATTCTGGGCAGGCTTATGAGTCTCCATACACACAGCATGAGTGGGACGATCACTGAGTGCTTGAGATATGCGGACTTCAGCTCCTCTGGTCCCTCCTGTGTTGTTTGAGAAGTCCTAGGGAGACTTGTTTACATTTTAAATATACCACTCATTACCCTCAGTCTCTTTCTCATAGTGAGGTAGGTGGAATAAGGTTTCTGAAAATGAGAAAAGAATGCAGTCACTCCTGAGGGAATAAATACCTAAGGTGAGGTTGCTGAACCCAGTGTGCAGGCCGGGAAGCCCCTGTCACCATGGGAGGGTCGTGTACAGCGCCGGTCCATCAGGCTGGGCACTCATGGCCTCCCCTGAAGCTCTGTGTGAAGGAAGCAGGTATTGGGCTGTGGTGGACTGGGGGCAGTGGAGTGACAGCTGAAGCATCTCCCTCAATCTTAATGAAGGAAGAGGTGTCTCAAGCCTTGCTGGGGTGGTCGCTGTGGCAGAGCAGTGGGGTCAGCTGTCTCTTGAGGAAGCAGTGAGTTCCTGATGTGTGGCAGCCCCAGGAACTTCAGCATTGGAGGAAGTGAGCAACAGTCTCATCCCAGCAGAAAAAGAAAGTTGGGCTGTTTGGGGAAACTGAGGCTCAGGTGAAGGTTTTAGGTTCTAGGGCATTAGCAGGTGCCTGTAAGGGCCTAATGACAAGGTTATAGGGGCAAAATATGAAGTGGTGTATATGCACATGAGGAAGATCTCTGAGTTCTGGTAATGCCTTCATGTCCTTTAGAAGTGAAACCTGGACTTGCTTCCTCCACACAGAACACACTCCAGTCCATAGGCATTTCCCCAGCACTGCATGAGGGTTAGCACTGAAGAGTTGGTTAGATTTGGGCATGGGGTTGTTACACACAGGTCCCCCAAGTTCATAATTTTTGCATAGCTTCTAGGGCAGCCTTAAAATTTGACTGAGACTCTGTAAGTTCCTTGCACCATAAAGTAATGGGATTACACTGAAGGCAAATGGTGATCTCAGCAAAATTCCACTCAATGATGTCAACCTTGGGGTACCCAGCAAAGCACAAGGTAAAGGAAGATGAAAGGCAAGGGTTTGGTTACTGGACATGAGTCAGTGGCGTGTCTTGGGGATAGCGAGATCCGTACCTGCAGCAGTAAGGAGAGGCTGTTTGGTGGTGACTTTATGGTCGAAGTGATTTTCCTCTACAAGGGACTTAAAGAGATAAGTAAGCAAAAAAAAAAAAAAAAAAAACCCCTTTAAAATGTATGCCTGGGCATGAACAGATATGTCTCAAAAAAAGACTACAAAAGGCCAAAAACAAAAACAAAAAAAGGAAAATATGCTTTACATAACTGATCATTAGAGAAATGCAATTTAAAATCTCAAAGAGATACTAACTCACACTAGTCAGAATGGCTGTAATTAAAATTCAAAAAAATAACAGATATTGGCAGGACTGCATAGAGAAGAGAAGGCTTATACATTATTGGGGGAGTGATAAGGATTTCAGGCACAGTGGCAAGCAGTTTAGAAATTTGCCAAATAACTTAACAGAGAACTCTCATTCCACTGAACAATCCCACTACTGGGTATATATCCAAAGGAAAACAAATCATTCTGCCTAAAAGACACACGCACTCGTATGTTCATGCGAGCATCATTCACGATAACAAAGGCATGGAATCAACCTACATGCCCATCCGTGGTGGATTGGATGAAGAAAATGTGGCACATATACATCATGGAATGCTACAGTCATAAGAGAGAATAAAATTGTGTTGTTTGCAGAAAGATGGATGCAGCTGGAAGCCATTATCCTTAGTGAATTAACACAGGAGCAGGAAACCAGATATCGCATGATCTCACTTATAAGTGGGAGCAACACAGCGGGTACTCATGGACTCATGGACATAAACATGGGAAGAATAGGCAGCAGGGACTGGGAGAGGGAACAGGGATAGAGGAGGGCAAATGTTGCAGGCCTGTCTATTGTGTAGTATGCTTTCTATCTGGGTGATTGGATAAATTGTACCCAAACCCTCAACATTGCCCTATAGATCCACCCTGCATGTAGCAAACCTGAACATGGACCCAGGAATCTAAAATGAAAGTTGAAAAATAATAAGATTCATTGACATGTCTGGTTCCAGTGAAGCTGATGTCTCCCTGGATGGTCTCTTGGGCAGGGGTGCTGTTGTCTGAGGTAGTGGCCATGCCGGTGTTGGTGGCCTTCCCAAGTGGTCACACAAGAAGCGATGTGGGTTCTGGGAGTTCCGTTTACTGCTGCTGTTGCACAACCTGACAGCTCTTGTGTGTCTGGTTCAGCAGCAGCCGTACCAGCAGCACCCAGAGTGATTTCAGGAGTTCGGGGAGCACAGAATGTGCTGCAAGTGGCTCCGAGTCAGTGATGGCTCCTGCTTCTGCCTTCTTCACCCCTAACCTGGTGTCCTGATGTCCTTCCCTCCCAGGCTTGGCTGCAGTGGTGAGCACTCCCAGCTAGTGCATGGTACTCCTTTCCCAGCCTGTGTTGAGGTTGCACCTGTTCCTTGCCCAGTGGCTTTCAAACTTTCATCCCGAATAACACAGAGATTCTTCTCTTGCAGTCCCTTTCACATTTCCTTTTGGAGTGCCCCAGAACCTTCGCAGAACTCTAGAGTTTAAGCAAGCAGGAGTTTTGCCTAAAGTCTTTGCAAGACTTTTTCTTCCATGTTTATCCTGAGTCCCCACCCCCAGTCCAATTTTCCTATTCTCTCTACCAGTGTCAACACCCAGTGACAGTAGACATGGCTTAAACTCTTCTTTCATACACATACAAGAAACATTGAAGTGAGTCTGAACTCTCCATAAGAGCCTTGACATCACTGGATTGGAGGAAATACTCTGGGGAAGCTGTGGGTGAGGGTGCAGGTGCAGGCCTGAGAGGAGAGAGGCCTCCGGAGCAGCAAGGATATTCCCACACACGTTGAGGCTGTCTGGTGGCCCCAGCAGATAGTGTGTGTGGACCTTGGGCAGGCCCCTGAGACCTGGTTGTGACCCGGTAGAGAAGGGCAGTCATGGAACACAGCATGTATGTTAGCAGGAGGCAGAGCGTTTGCATGGGGATGAGCTCTGAGGACCGGCCACATTGCAGCTCCTCAGAGTGCACCGTCTTGTCCCTCCCCGCATCCGTTTGTCCACTCTCCTGCAGGGAGGATCATGGTGCAGCCTGTGCCACACAGAGACTCCCGGGCCTGCAGATCCAGCTGAGACAGGCAGGAAATCCAAGCTCCCTGCAATTTGTCTGCTTTTTCCAGCTGCCTCTCTCAGGTTTTCTATGTGTCAGGTGTCGTTGTCTGCAGCAATTTTACAATAAACCATGAAGGAATAACTTCCTTGAACTGTTTTAAAAGGTGGCCCTAAATCCCTGACTCTTTTCACATAAGAATGGAGGTGAAATTCTCTCCTGTTGAATCTAGGTCGGGTGACATCTTGACCAGTTGAACACACCTAACTTAGCACCATGCCATTTGTTGGGCTAAAGTCATGAGAAGTTTTTATCTTTCGCTTCCTCTGTATTGGATGGTACTGCAGCCTGAATGTTTTTGTCCCTCTGAAATTCGTATGTTGAAATCCCTCCCCTGGTGATAGCATGAAAAGGTGGGGCTTTCTGGGGGATGATGAGGTCGGGAGGGTGGAGTCCTCATGAATAGGATCGGTACCCCTGATGAAGAGGTCTCAGAGAGCTCCTTCATTCCTTCCCTCAGGTGAGGAAGTAGTGAGAAGATGCCCTCTATGAACCTAGAAGCTGGTCTTTACCAGACACCAAATCTGTTGGCACCTTGATTTGGACTTCTCACTCTCGAGAACACTGAGAAATGTATTTCTGTTGTTTATAAGTCACTTGGTGTATGATATTTTTTTTTCAACACCCCACATATACTAAGAATGCTGGTGCCTTTGAAGCCCAGATACAATGCTTGGAGGAAGTCTAAGCACTGCGAAAAAAGAGGAGCTGAACCCAACTGCAAGGATGAGCTAGAGAACACAGAGCAACCAGCTTTGTAGGAAAAACAAACTCTGATATGCAGTGTTTATAAATCTCTGGTTCAAATCCTCCTACCTCTGAGTGGGATATAAAGTGTCACACCTATCTTTTCTCTCATGAGCTGGCATGACCTGGCCTCAGTGCATCACAGGGTCTCATCCCTCAGCCTGTCAGAACTCGCCCCGAGCCAGTCCAGCACTCCCTCTACCTGTGCGCAAGCATCTTGACCCTGAGGTTTTCAGATCCCAGCAGCACCTCTCCTATGATGCCCATGGAGGGAGCCACGTCACAATAGCAAATGTGTGAATGAGGACCTGATCGTGCTGTTTTAATCCACTACGTTTTGTGGTGTCTTTTCACACAGCCCTAGATGAACAGAGGGCATTTTCACAGTATTGGTGAGGAAGTGGATTTGTACATATTTTGTGTGTTTAAAATCTCAGCTTCTCTAAAATCTTGAGGAAATAGGAACAAATTTTCTCAACTTATTCCCAAAGTGTCACAAAGAGCCCATCATGGTGGGGGCGTGGAATTGTG
>NW_020266255.1:0-1733 GCF_003255815.1 Theropithecus gelada | reverse complement strand
TTTGTGATGTGTGAATTCATCTCACAGAGTTACACTGTTCTTTTCATTTAGCAATTTGCTTTCACAGTTTTCTTGGAATCCGCAATCTGATATTTTGGAGTGCATTGGAGCTTATGGTGACAAAGGAAATATCCTCATATACAAACTAGAAAGAAGCTTTCTGAGAAACTCCTTTGTGAAGGGTGAATGAATCATACAGAGTTACACCTTTCTTTTCAGTGAGCAGATTGATAGCACTGTGTTTGGGGAATCTAAGAGGGATTTTTCAGATCTCATAGAGGTCTATTATGTAAAAGGAAATATCTCCAGATCAAAACTGGAGAGAAGGTTTTTGAACAACTGTTTTGTAATGTGTGTATTCACCTCATAGTGACAAAATCATTTTGCTGATTGAGCAGTTTGCCATCACTGTATTTCTGGTGTCTGAGAAGGGATATTAGGGAGTACATTGAGGCTGATGGTGGCAAAGTAAACACGCACAGATAAAAACTAGAAAGGAGCTGTCAGAGAAATTTCTTTGTGATGGGTGAATTCATCAGACACAGTTACACCTTTCTTCTCTTTGAACAGTTTGGTAGCACCATTTTTATGGAATCTGCAAAGGGATATTTGGGAGCTCCTAGAGGCCTACAGTGAAAAAGGAAATAACTTCAGATTAAAACTTTGGAGAAGCTTTTAGAGAAATGGTTGTGTGATGTCTATATTCATTTCATAGTATAACGTTTTTGTTGATTGAGAAGTTTGGAATCACTGTTTTTATGGTATCTGAGAGGAGTTATTTGGGATTACATTGAAGCCTAAGGTGAAAAAGGAAATATTCTCATATTTAAACTAGAAAGAAGTTTTCTGGGAAACTAGCTTTGGATGGGTGAATTCATCTCACAGAGGTACACTGGTGTTTTCATTGAGCAGTTTGATAACAATGCTTTCGAGGGATCTCTAATAGGATATTTGGGAGTGCATTGAAAGCTATAGTGACAAAGGAAATACCTTCATATAAAAACCAAAACGAAGCTTTCTGAGAAACTGCTTTGTGATTGTGAATTTGTCTCACAGAGTTACACTGCTCTTTTCATTGGGATGTTTGCTAACACTTCTGGGAATCTGCAATGGGATATTTAGGAATGCATTGAAGCTTAGGGTGACAAAGGAATTATACTCATATAAAAACTAGAAAGAAGCTGTCTGAGAAACCGCTTTGTGATGTGTTAATTCATCTCAAAGAGTTACACGATCCTTTTCATGGAACAGTTTGCAGCAGTGTTTTGGGGGTATCTGAGAAGAGATATTTTGGATCGCATTGAAACCTATTGTGACAAAGGAAATATCTTCAGATAAAAACTAGAAAGAAGCTTTCTGAGAAAGTTCTTTGAGATGTGTGAATTCATCTCACAGAGTTACACCTTTCTTTTCATGGAGCAGTTTGCTAACACTGTTTTCGTAAAATCTGCGAAGGGATATTTGGGAGTGCATTGAGATCTATAGTGAAAAAGGAAATAACATCAGATAAAAACTAGAAAGAAGCTTTCTGAGAAACTGCTTCATGACATGTGAATTCATGTTACAGAGTTGCACCAGTTTTTATGTTGAGCATATGGATAACACTGGTTTCATAGAATCTCCAATAGGATATTTTGGAGCACATTGAAGCCAATGGTGACAAAGGAAATATCCTCAGATAAAAATTAGAAAGAAGATTTCTGAGAAACTGCTTTGTGATGTGTGAATTCATC
>NW_020266254.1:0-1733 GCF_003255815.1 Theropithecus gelada | reverse complement strand
AAGCTGTAACTCTGTGAGATGATTTCACAGAACAAAAAGAAGTTTCTCAGAAAGCTTCTTTCTCTTTGTTATCGGAGGATAGTTCCTTTGGCCCTATAGTCTTCAAAGGGATCCGAACTATCTGTTCTCAGATTCCACAGAAATAAGGCTAGCAAAGAGATCCACGAAACACAGATGTAACTCTGTGGGATGAATTAAGAGAACACTAAGCAGTTTCTCGGAAAGCTTCTTTCCAGATTTCATCTGAGGATTTTTCCTTTTTCACCATAGCCCTCTATGGGCTTCCAAATATCACTTTGCCAATTCCACAAGAACTGTCTTAGCGAAAGGCTTCTTGAGGGGAAAGCTGTAACTCTGTGAGATCATTTCACAGAACACAAAGAAGATTCTCAGAAAGCTTCTTTCTCTTTG
The DNA here is from genome assembly GCF_003255815.1 of Theropithecus gelada. Taxonomy (NCBI): domain Eukaryota; kingdom Metazoa; phylum Chordata; class Mammalia; order Primates; family Cercopithecidae; genus Theropithecus; species Theropithecus gelada. The sequence goes on along the minus strand of NW_020266254.1, from coordinate 1,322 downwards.
TTCTCGGAGGATATTTCCTTTGGCCCTATAGTCTTCAAAGGGATCCGAAATATCTGTTCTCAGATTCCACAGAAATAAGGCTAGCAAAGAGATCCACGAAATACAGATGTAACTCCGTGAGTGGCAGTCCCAAATCACAGAGCAGTTTCTCAGAAAGCTTCTTTCCGGATTTAATCTGAGGATATTTCCTTTTTCACAATAGCAATCTATGGGCTTCGAAATATCACTTTGCCAATTCCACAAGAACTGTCTTAGCCAAAGGCGTCTTCAGGGGAAAGCTGTAACTCTGTGAGTTGATTTCACAGAACACAAAGAAGTTTCTCAGAAAGCTTCTTTCTCTTTGTTATCGGAGGATATTTCCTTTGGCAATATAGTCTTCAAAGGGATCCGAAATATCTGTTCTCAGATTCCACAGAAAAAAGGCTAGCAAAGAGATCCTCGAAATACAGATGTAACTCTGTGAGATGAATTAACAGAACACTAAGCAGTTTCCTAGAAAGCTTCTTTCGAGTTTTCATCTGAGGATATTTCCTTTTTCACCATAGCCGTCTAAGGGCTTCGAAATATCACTTTGCCAATTCCTCAAGAACTGTCTTAGCGAAACCCTTCTTGAGGGGAAAGCCGTAACTCTGTGGGATGATTTCACAGAACACAAATTAGTTTCTCAGTAAGCTTCTTTCTCTTTGTTATCAGAGGATATTTCTTTGGCCCTGTAGTCTTCAAAGGGATCCGAAATATCTGTTCTCAGATTCCACAGAAATAACGCTAGCAAAGAGATCCACGAAATACAGATGTAACTCTGTGAGTGGAAGTCCCAAATCACAGAGCAGTTTCTCAGAAAGCTTCTTTCCAGATTTCATCTGAGGATATTTCCTTTTTCACCATAGCCCCCTATGGGCTTCCAAATATCACTTTGCCAATTCCACAAGAACTGTCTTAGCGAAAGGCTTCTTGAGGGGAAAGCTGTAACTCTGTGAGATCATTTCACAGAACACAAAGAAGTTTCTCAGAAAGCTTCTTTCTCTTTGTTATCGGAGGATATTTCCTTTGGCCCTATAGTCTTCAAAGGGATCCGAAATATCTATTCTCAGATTCCACAGAAAAAGGGCTAGCAAAGAGATCCTCGAAATACAGATGTAACTCTGTGAGATGAATTAACAGAACACTAAGCAGTTTCTTAGAAAGCTTCTTTCCAGTTTTCATCTGAGGATATTTCCTTTTTCACCATAGCCCTCTATGGGCTTCCAAATATCACTTTGCCAATTCCTCAAGAACTGTCTTAGCGAAACGCTTCTTGAGGGGAAAGCCGTAACTCTGTGGGA
>NW_020266253.1:768-1733 GCF_003255815.1 Theropithecus gelada | reverse complement strand
TCTGTGGAATCTCAGTACAGATATTTGGGATCCCTTTGAAGACTATAGGGCCAAAGGAAATATCCTCCCATAACAAAGAGGAAGAAGCTTTCTGAGAAACTTCTTTGTGTTCTTTGAAATCATCTCACAGAGTTACAGCTCTCAGGTCAAGAAGCCTTTCGCTAACACAGTTTTTGTGGAATTGGCAAAGTGATATTTTGAAGCCCATAGAGGGCTATGGTGAAAAAGGAAATATCCTCAGATGAAATCTGGAAAGAAGCTTTCTGAGAAACTGCTTAGTGTTCTGTTAATTCATCTCACAGAGATACATCTGTGTTTCGTGGATCTCTTTGCTAGCCTTATTTCTGTGGAATCTGAGAACAGATATTTCGGATCCCTTGGAAGACTATAGGGCCAAAGGAAATATCCTCCCATAACAAAGAGAAAGAAGCTTTCTGAAAAACTTCTTTGTGTTCTGTGAAATCATCTCAGAGAGTTACAGCTTTCCCCTCAAGAAGACTTTCGCTAAGTCAGTTCTTGTGGAATTGGCAAAGTGATATTTGGAAGCCCATAGAGGGCTATGGTGAAAAAGGAAATATCCTCAGATGAAATCTGGAAAGAAGCTTTCTGAGAAATTGCTTAGTGTTCTGTTAATTCATCTCACAGAGTTACGTCTATATTTCGTGGATCTCTTCGCTAGCCTTATTTCTGTGGAATCTGAGAAGAGATATTTCGGATCCCTTTGAAGACTATAGGGCCAAAGGAAATATCCTCCGATAACAAAGAGTAAGAAGTTTTCAGAGAAACTTCTTTGTGTTCTGTGAAATCCTCTCATAGAGTTACAGCTTTCCCTTGAAGAAGCCTTTCGCTAAGACAGTTCTTGTGGAACTGGAAAAGTGATATTTGGAAGCCCATAGAGGGCTATGGTGAAAAAGGAAATATCCTCAGATGAAATCTGGAAAGAAGCTTTCTCAGAAAGCTTCTTT
>NW_020266253.1:0-743 GCF_003255815.1 Theropithecus gelada | reverse complement strand
ATGGTGAAAAAGGAAATATCCTCAGATGAAATCTGGAAAGAAGCTTTCTGAGAAACTGCTTAGTGTTCTGTTAATTCATCTCACAGAGTTACATCTGTGTTTCGTGGATCTGTTTGCTAGCCTTATTTCTGTGTAATGGGAGAACAGATATTTCGGATCCCTTTGAAGACTATAGGGAAAAAGGACATATCCTCCCATTAAAAAGAGAAAGAAGCTTTCTGAGAAACTTCTTTGTGTTCTGTGAAATCATCTCACAGAGTTACAGCTTTCCCCTCAAGAAGCCTTTCGCTAAGACAGTTCTTGTGGAATTGTCAAAGTGATATTTGGAAGCCCATAGAGGGCTATGGTGAAAAAGGAAATATCCTCAGATGAAATCTGGAAAGAAGCTTTCTGAGAAACTGCTTAGTGTTCTGTTAATTCATCTCACAGAGATACATCTGTATTTCGTGGATCTCTTTGCTAGCCTTATTTCTGTGGAATCTGAGAACAGATATTTCGGATCCCTTTGAGGACTATAATGCCAAAGGAAATATCCTGCGATAACAAAGAGAAAGAAGCTTTCTGAGAAACTTCTTTGTGTGCTGTCAAATCATCTCACAGAGTTACAGCTTTCCCCTCAAGAAGCCTTCCGCTAAGACAGTTGTTGTGGAATTGACAATGTGCTATTTGGAAGCCCATAGAGGGCTATGCTGAAAAAGGAAATATCCTCAGATGAAATCTGGAAAGAAGATTTCTGAGAAACT
>NW_020266252.1:0-1734 GCF_003255815.1 Theropithecus gelada | reverse complement strand
AAATGCCCACAAGAGAAAGCAGGAAAGATCTAAAATTGACACTCTAACATCGCAATTAAAAGAACTAGAGAAGCAAGAGCAAACACATTCCAAAGCTAGCAGAAGGCAAGAAATAACTAAGATCAGAGCAGAACTGAAGGAGATAGAGACACAAAAAACCCTCCAAAAACTCAATGAATCCAAGAGTTGGTTTTTTGAAAAGATCAACAAAATTGACAGACCACTAGCAAGACTAATAAAGAAGAAAGGAGAGAAGAATCAAATCGTCGCAATTAAAAATGATAAAGGGGATATCACCACCGACCCCACAGAAATACAAACTACCATCAGAGAATACTATAAACACCTCTATGCAAATAAACTGGAAAATCTAGAAGAAATGGATAATTTCCTGGACACTTACACTCTTCCAAGACTAAACCAGGAAGAAGTTGAATCCCTGCATAGACCAATAGTAGGCTCTGAAATTGAGGCAATAATTAATAGCCTACCAACCAAAAAAAGTCCAGGACCAGATGGATTCACAGCTGAATTCTACCAGAGGTACAAGGAGGAGTTGGTACCATTCCTTCTGAAAATATTCCAATCAATAGAAAAAGAGGGAATCCTCCCTAACTCATTTTATGAGACCACCATCATCCTGATACCAAAGCCTGGCAGAGACACAACAAAAAAAGAGAATTTTAGACCAATATCCCTGATGAACATCGATGCAAAAATCCTCAATAAAATACTGGCAAACCGGATTCAGCAGCACATCAAAAAGCTTATCCACCATGATCAAGTGGGCTTCATCCCTGGGATACAAGGCTGGTTCAACATTCACAAATCAATAAACATAATCCAGCATATAAACAGAACCAAAGACAAGAGCCACATGATTATCTCAATAGATGCAGAAAAGGCTTTTGACAAAATTCAACAGCCCTTCATGCTAAAAACGCTCAATAAATTCGGTATTGATGGAACGTACCTCAAAATCATAAGAGCTATTTATGACAAACCCACAGCCAATATCATAATGAATGGGCAAAAACTGGAAAAATTCCCTTTGAAAACTGGCACAAGACAGGGATGCCCTCTCTCACCACTCCTATTCAACATAGTGTTGGAAGTTCTGGCTAGGGCAATTAGGCAAGAGAAAGAAATCAAGGGTATTCAGTTAGGAAAAGAAGAAGTCAAATTGTCCCTGTTTGCAAATGACATGATTGTATATTTAGAAAACCCTATTGTCTCAGCCCAAAATCTCCTTAAGCTGATAAGCAACTTCAGCAAAGTCTCAGGATACAAAATTAATGTGCAAAAATCACAAGCATTCTTAAACACCAGTAACATACAAACAGAGAGCCAAATCAGGAATGAACTTCCATTCACAATTGCTTCAAAGAGAATAAAATACCTAGGAATCCAACTTACAAGGGATGTCAACGACCTCTTCAAGGAGAGCTAGAAACCACTGCTCAGTGAAATAAAAGAGGACACAAACAAATGGAAAAACATACCATGCTCATGGATAGGAAGAATCAATATCGTGAAAATGGCCATACTGCCCAAGGTTATTTATAGATTCAATGCCATCCCCATCAAGCTACCAATGAGTTTCTTCACAGAATTGGAAAAAACTGCTTTAAAGTTCATATGGAACCAAAAAAGAGCCCACATCTCCAAGACAATCCTAAGTCAAAAGAACAAAGCTGGAGGCATCACGCTACCTGACTTCAAACTATACTACAA
>NW_020266251.1:0-1735 GCF_003255815.1 Theropithecus gelada | reverse complement strand
CCCCCTCACACCCACCCACACACCCACACTCCCCAAACCCCCTCCCACACACCCACACACATCCACCCACACACACCCACACTCCCCAAACCCCCACACACCCACACACACACACACACCCCCCCCACACAGCCCACACTCCCCAAACCCCCTCCCACCCTCCCACCCACACACACCCACCCACACACACCCCCCACACACACACCTGTATTTTAATTTAATGTTTTAAAGACAGAGTCTTGTCCTGTTGCCCAGGCTGGAGTGCGGTAGTGCAATCACGGCTCACTACAACCTCAAACTTCTGGGCTCCAGTGATCCTCCTGCCTCAGCCTCCTGAGTAGCTGAAGGTACAGGCATGCGCCCCCACGCCCCCTGATTTTTCATATTTATTTTCATAGAGATGGGGTCTCACTATGTTGCCTAGGCTGGTCTCAAATTCCTGGCCTCAAGCAGCAATTTTTTTTTTTTAAATTGAGGTGAAATTTGCATATCATGAAGTTAACCATTTTAAGTGAACAATGCAGTGGCATTTAGTGCATTTGCAATGTTGTACAAATGTCACCTCTGCCTAGTTCCAAATAATTTTCGTCACCACAAAATAAAACCCCATCCCCCTTAGCAGTCAATTCCCATTCTCCTCTTCACCCAGCTCCTGGCAGCCGCTGATCTAATTGCTTTTTTTTTTTTTTTTTTTTTTGAGACAGAGTCTCCCTCTGTTGCCCAGGCTGGAGTGCAGTGGCACGATCTCAGCTCACTGCAGCCTCCGCCTCCCTGGTTCAAGCAATTCTCCTGCCTCAGCCTCCTGATTAGCTGCCATTACAGGCCCCTGCCATTACACCTGGCTAATTTTTTATACTTTTAGTAGAGATGGGGTTGCACCATGTTGGCTAGGCTGGTCTCGAACTCCTAACCTCAAGTGATTTGCCCACCTCAGCCTCCCAAAGTGCTGGAATTAGGGGTGTGAGCACCACACCTGGCCCATAGCGGTATTCATTACAGTCCAAAGTAGAAACAACCTAATATTGATCAATGGATGAACAAAGAAAGCAAACGTGGTCTATCCGCACCATGGAATATTATCCAGCCATAAAACGGACTGAGACACTGACACACACTACAACACGGGTGAGCTCTGAAAACAGGATGCCAAGTGAACGAAGCCAGACACAGAAGACAACAGTGTATGACTCCATTGAAAACAAAATGTCCAGAATAGGCGAATCTACACAGACAGAAAGTAGATCAGAGGTTGTCCAGGGCTGGGGGAGATGAGGGACTGGGAGGCGACCACTGAAGGATACAGGGCTTCTTTCGGGGGTGATGGAAATGTTCTAAATTTGCGGGATGTACACGTCTGTGAATATACTAAAAACCATTGAATTGCACCCTTTAAGAAGGTGAATTGGGCTGGGTGCGGTGGCTCACGTCTGTAACCCAAAACTCCGGGAGGCTGAGGCAGGTGGATCACTTGAGATCAGGAGTTCGAGACCATCCTGGCCAACATGGTGAAACCCCATCTCTACTAAAAATACAAACATTAGCTGGGCGTGGTGGCAGGTACTTGTAATCCCAGCTACTTGGGGGGCTGAGGCAGGAGAATCAGTTGAACCTGGGAGGTGCAGGTTGCAGTGAGCTGAGATTGCACCACTGCACACCCCAGCCTGGGTGACAGAGCGAGACTCTGTCTCAAAAAAAAAAAGAAGTTTCAAATATAAGATGAAAAGTGTTCATGTTA
>NW_020266250.1:1274-1736 GCF_003255815.1 Theropithecus gelada | reverse complement strand
CTCAAGAACCCTTTCGCTAAGACAGTTCTTTTGTAATTGGCAAAGTGATATTTGGAATCCCATAGAGGGCTGTGGTGAAAAAGGAAATATCCTCAGAAGAAATCTGGAAAGAGGCTTTCTGAGAAACTGCTTAGTGTTCTGTTAATTCATCTCACAGAGTTACATATGTATTTCGTGCATCTCTTTGCTAGCCTTATTTCTGTGGAATCTGAGAACAGATATTTCGGATCCCTTTGAAGACTATATTGCCAAAGGAAATATCCTCCGATAACAAAGAGAAAGAAGCTTTCTGAGAACCTTCTTTGTGTTCTGTGAAATCATCTCACAGAGTTACAGCATTCCCCGCACGAAGCCTTTCACTAAGACAGTTCTGGTGGAATTGGCAAAGTGATATTTGGAAGCCCATAGAGGGCTATGGTGAAAAAGGAAATATCCTCAGATGAAATCTGGAGGATATTTCCT
>NW_020266250.1:0-1186 GCF_003255815.1 Theropithecus gelada | reverse complement strand
CTGCTCAGTGTTATGTTAATTCATCTCACAGAGTTACATCTGTATTTCGTGGACCTCTTTGCTAGCCTTTTTTCTTTGGAATCTGAGAACAGATATTTCAGATCCCTTTGAAGACTATAGGGCCAAAGGAAATATCCTCCGATAACAAAGAGAAACAAGCTTTCTGAGAAACTTCTTTGTGTTCTGTGAAATCATCTCACAGAGTTACAGCTTTCCCCTCAAGGACCCTTTCGCTAAGACAGTTCTTTTGTAATTGGCAAAGTGATATTTGGAATCCAACAGAGGGATGTGGTGAAAAAGGAAATATCCTCAGAAGAAATCTGGAAAGAGGCTTTCTGAGAAACTACTTAGTGTTCTGTTAATTCATCTCACAGAGTTAAATATGTATTTCTTGCATCTCTTTGCTAGCCTTATTTCTGTGGAATCTGAGAACAGATATTTCGGATCCCTTTGAAGACTATATTGCCAAAGGAAATATCCTCCGATAACAAAGAGAAAGAAGCTTTCTGAGAACCTTCTTTGTGTTCTGTGAAATCATCTCACAGAGTTACAGCTTTCCCCGCAAGAAGCCTTTCGCTAAGACAGTTCTTGTGGAATTGGCAAAGTGATATTTGAAAGCNTGATATTTGGAAGCCCATAGAGGGCTATGGTGAAAAAGGAAATATCCTCAGATGAAATCTGGAAAGAGGCTTTCTGAGAAACTGCTTAGTGTTCTGTTAATTCATCTCACAGAATTACATCTGTATTTCGTGCATCTCTTTGCCAGCCTTATTTCTGTGGAATCTCACAACAGATATTTCGGATCCCTTTGAAGACTATAGGGCCAAAGGATATATCCTCCGATAACAAAGAGAAAGAAGCTTTCTCAGAAACTTCTTTGTGTTCTGTGAAATCATCTCACAGAGTTACAGCTTTACCCTCTAGAAGCCTTTCGCTAAGACAGCTCTGGTGGAATTGGCAAAATGATATTTGGAAGCCCATAGAGGGCTATGGTGAAAAAGGAATTATCCTCAGATGAAATCTGGAAAGAAGCTTTGTGAGAAACTGCTTAGTGTTCTGTTAATTCATCTCTCAGAGTTACATCTGTATTTCGTGCATGTCTTTGCCAGCCTTATTTCTGTGAAATCTGAGAACAGATGTTTCGGATCCCTTTGAAGACTATAGGGCCAAAGGATATATCCTCCGA
>NW_020266249.1:404-1735 GCF_003255815.1 Theropithecus gelada | reverse complement strand
AAGCAGGAATGACTAGGGCACCTTCAGGCTACCTAACACGTGAAGCAGGAATGACTAGGGCACCTTCAGGCTACCTAACAGGTCCAGCAGGACTGACTAGGGCACCTTCAGACTACCTAACAGGTCAGGCAGGAATGACTAAGGCACCTTCAGGCTACCTAACAGGTCAAGCAAGAATGACTAGGGCACCCTCAGGCTACCTAATAGGTCCAGGAGCAATGAGTAGGGCACCTTCAGGCTACGTAACAGGTCAAGCAGGGATGACTAGGGCACCGGGGTTTCCCTAGTTCAGGCTACCTAACAGGTCAAGCAGGAATAACGAGGGCACCTGCAGTCTACCTAACAGGTCCCGTAGGAATGACTAGGGCACCTTCAGGCTACCTAACAGGTCCAGCAGGAATGACTAGGGCACTTCAGGCTACCTTAAAGGTCAAGCAGGAATGACTAGGGCACGGGGGTTTCCCTAGTTCAGGCTACCTAACAGGTCAAGCAGGAATGACTACGGCACCTTCAGGCTACCTAACAGGTCCAGCAGGAATGACTAAGGCACCTTCAGACTACCTAACAGGTCAGGCAGGAATGACTAGGGCACCGTCAGGCTACCTAACAGGTCCAGCAGGAATGACTAGGGCACCTTCAGGCTACATAACAGGTCCAGCAGGAATGATTAGGGCCCCTTCAGGCTACCTAACAGGTGAAGCAGGAATGACTAGGGCAACTTCAGGCTACCTAACAGGTCCAGCAGGAATGACTAGCGCACCTTCATGCTACCTAACAGGTCAAGCAGGGATGACTAGGGCACCGGGATTTCCCTAGTTCAGGCTACCTAACAGGTGAAGGAGGAATGACTAGGGCACCTTCAGGCTACCTAACAGGTCCGGTAGAAATGACTAGGGCACCTTCAGGCTACCTAACAGGTCAAGCAGGAATGACTAGGGCACCTTCAGGCTACCTAACAGGTCCAGCAGGAATGACTAGGGCACCTTCAGGCTACCTAACAAGTGAAGCAGGAATGACTAGTGCACCGGCGTTTCCCTAGTTCAGGCTACCTAACAGGTCAAGCAGGAATGACTAGGGCACCTTCAGGCTACCTAACAGGTCAAGCAGGAATGACTAGGGCATCGGGGTTTCCGTAGTTCAGGCTACCTAACAGGTCAAGCAGGAATGACTAGGGCACCTTCAGGCTACCTAACAGGTCCAGCAGGAATGACTAGGGCACCTTCAGACTACCTAACAGGTCAGGCAGGAATCACTAGGGCACCTTCAGGCTACCTAACAGGTCCAGCAGGAATGACTAGGGCAACTTCAGGCTACCTAACAGGTCAAGCAGG
>NW_020266249.1:0-306 GCF_003255815.1 Theropithecus gelada | reverse complement strand
GCTACCTAACAGGTCCAGTAGGAATGACTAGGGCACCTTCAGGCTACCTAACAGGTCCAGCAGGAATGACTAGGGCACCTTCAGGCTACCTAACAGGTCCAGCAGGAATGACTAGGGCACCTTCAGACTACCTAACAGGTCAAGCAGGGATGACTAGGGCACCGGGGTTTCCCTAGTTCAGGCTACCTAACAGGTCAAGCAGGAATCACTAGGGCATCTTCAGGCTACCTAACAGGTCCAGTAGGAATGACTAGGGCTCCTTCAGGCTACCTAACAGGTTAAGCAGGAAAGACTAGGGCACCTTCA
>NW_020266248.1:0-1735 GCF_003255815.1 Theropithecus gelada | reverse complement strand
AATGTTTTTAATTTCCAGATAGATACTTTGTTTCAGTAATTTTGTAGCAGATGTCTACCTTAGTTGTTTTGTGATTAAAGTTAATGGATTCTGTGATATTAATTTTATAAAGTCTGTTTTATGGTGTACTCCATAATCTTTTTTTTCTAAAATATCTTTCCACTTTGGAGTCAGAAGCACCACATTTTCCTGTTTCTCTTTCTATCCCAGTAGATTTCCCTTTTCAGTCTGTTTTTGCAAACACTTCTTTTCCTGTCAAACTTCTAAATTTTTGGCTGTCATAGGGGCTGGTTCTTAACCCTCCCTTCCATCCCATCTTAAGTGATTACACTTGTGCTATTTCTTTATCTGCCATCTATATACCACACCTGAACTCATGTATGTAGTTCCTGTTCTCTTCTTTTAAGTTCAAACGCACATATTCAGTTCAATAATTCCCCCTGGATATTGAGGTACAGTGGAAAATGCCTCCTCCCACTCTCACCTCCTAGAAAAGGATATCCAAGAATCTGTGGACGTTGCTTTATTTGGAAAAAGAGTCTGCAAAAATGACTAAATTAATGATCTTGATAAAAATAAATTATCCTGGATTATCCAGGTGGATCCTAAATACAATCCTATATGTCCCGGTAAGAGAGAGGCTGACAAAATTTCTCATGGACAGAAGAGAAGATACAAAGAAGAGAAGAAGGGAATGTGACCATGGAGCCAAAGAGAACTAACAACCACCAGAAGACAGAATTGGCAAGAAATGAATTCTGCTGGAGCTTCCAAAGGAAGTCTGTCTCTGCTAACACCTTGCATTTGGCCCAGTGAAATCGATGTTGTATTTCTGGCCTCCAGGACCATGAGAGAATAAAGTTGTGTTGTTTTAAGCCATCAAGTTTGTGGGAATTTGTTACTGCAGCCCTAGGAAACTAATGTCTATGTCCAATGGGCATCTTAGTTTCCTGCTTTAAAGCAGAGCTCTGGATTTCCTCCCCAATCCTGTTCTCTTCTTAGTTGCCATTTCCATTTCCAAGAAATAAGCTAGAAGTGACCCTTACTATTTCTTTTTCCCTCTCTCTACTCATCCAATTCAATAGCATATCTAGTTGACATTACCTTCAAAATCTAATCTAAATGTTTTCCTATCTTCTCTGCTACCTCCAGTCCAAGCCACTATTATCTCTTGCCTGGATTACTATGATAGTCTTCTCTAAGAATGCTGTACTTCTAACTTTGCAACCAAACAGTCCATTCTCCACATATGTACCAAAGTTATCTGTCAAAAATGTAAATGAGAATAAGATATCCCTTACTTCAAACACCCCAATGAATTTCTTTGGCATTAACCTAGAATCCAAACTACTTATGAGAACTTGTATGATTTGCCCCTGACTGTCTCCTCTAAGTCTTCCCCGTCCCGCATTCTGTTCTGTCCTTCTACAGTAAGCTTGCTCTAGGTCTCAGCCTTTGTACTTGTTCCTGCCTCTCCCTGGAACTCTCTGTCACAGTATTTTTCATGAGAAGATACCAATCTCCTCATTATTCTGACCAAGTATCACCTCCTCAGAGAATCAGTCACTCTGTATGTGTATTTCTGTATCTTTATATTTTTCTAGCTCTATCTTTGTCTCTACCACTATCTTATTTCTCTTTCAACCTATCCATCTATCATCTATCTATCTATATCTATCTATCTATCCATCTATCTCTATCTATCTATCTATCTATCTATCTATCTATCTATCTA
>NW_020266247.1:0-1735 GCF_003255815.1 Theropithecus gelada | reverse complement strand
CAGAGACACGCTCGGGAAATACAGACCATGGATTTAAAAATTCCTACCGGAATACCTTTTATGAGCAAAGAAATTTGCATCTAACTGAAAGCAATCATTGCTTGAATAATTGATTTGTTTACAAAATTGGTCCTATGGACAGATTAAAGTTTTTATTCATGCCTTGTCTATAACGTAAATAGGAGCTACTACCGCAACCTAAATTAGCTTTAAATTTTGTATCAGATTGCAGTCCAGATTACAAATGGCTGCTTGATAATCTAATTGATAAAACGGAGGAATTTAGTACTTGGAACCCAGAGTGAAGGGAGCAGAATTGCTTTGGTTTCTCAAAAGCGTGTGACTGAGGGGTGACCTGGGGTGAAGAGAAGTGGCTGGAGTCATTATACTCGGGGAGATGATCTGCCCCCACCTTTCTCAGCTGTCTTCTGGATAAAACAAAAGGGCGATAAATAGAAAAATTCAGCACTGAGTTCATCTATGCCCTGAGCTTCTCATATGGTCATTAATGTGACTGGGCTGTGTCTGTGAAGCCTCCATACAGGCACAAAGGAATTAGGCTAGAGTAAGGCGGCCGGCGACCTGTGGCGTCTGTGCCACGTGTCATTTCCTGAAGCCCTTTTGGGTGAAATGACAGTCGCAATGTCTGTTGTTCAGAGGAGTGTAATCTCACGTATGAGATTCAGATTTTAAATGATGGAGATTTTAAATACCAAAGCCAGGAAGCTTGGTGGGAGTGGCTGTCTTCCGAGTGGTTTTCTGTGCTGCCATGGACGGGGCGTGGATGTGTCATTCATTGGTGAGATCCACTGGTGAAGGGGCTAAGCAAACCCTGGGGGGAGGAGGGTGAAGCTACATCTCTTCTGGCATCCCTAGTAAATACATTTTGTAAAACCTGTGAATGTGACCCTAACCCTGAGTGTTGAAGTCTGGTGCAGTGTCTTGAGCCCTCTTCTGCATTGAGGGTGAGTGACTGTAAATAACCGATTCCTCAGTGATGAAAGTTCAAATTTAGCTTCCCTGAGGAAGCCAGACCTCAGTCACCCATGTCTCCATTAACACTGCGGTCCCTACACGGGTGGCTGCAAGTTTCCAGGCCCTCCTTGGAGGCACAGCCGTGCGGTGCTTGATGATTTGATAACATCAGCCACCTTTTGTCTAATCACGGTACAAATGATTCTCCTACAAGGAAACGGATCTGGTTTCTTCCCTGATCGTTGGAAGAAGCAGCCCGCCTAGGAACTGCACCGTCCTCTGCACTTTCACAGCGAAGCCTGTATCTGTCTCCGAGGAGTGTCATGTGTGTCTTGGGAATCGTGGGAATTGCCTCCTTAGTTCTTTCTGCTTTTGAAGGCTCGGACAGCTCTACCTGTTTCACCCGGGACGAGCAGCGGGTGGTCTCTGGCTGCTGTGGGACTAGGGCTTGGGGTGCATCATCACATCCGGTGACCTGTCCAGGTGGGCATCATTGTCTTTTGCCTGTTGGCTGAGGCAGCTGTGATACCATGGGGGTCATGCTTGTGTCAGGGCCAACCCAGTTCTTCCCATGCACACCTCTACTGCTGGAGTGCCTTTCCTTATGATGACGTGTTGAATTAGGGTGGAGAATGCAGAGAGGCTCTGGGCCTCTCCTTCCCATTCTTACTCCCTGGAGCTGTGATGCCGGACACGGGAGCCCATAGCCAGAGGCTCCTTTAAATTTAATTAGAATAAAGATTTGATAACATAGCTAAAC
>NW_020266246.1:0-1736 GCF_003255815.1 Theropithecus gelada | reverse complement strand
GGACTGGAAAACCACCTTCACCGTGGCGCAGAATGAGCGCTTCGATGAGGACTATGCAGAGAAGATGGCAGGCTGCAGCCTCAGCTTCCGCTCTGAGCTGTGAGGGGCTCCTGGGGTCACTGCTGAGGGAGTGTGCGAATCAAGCCTGACCAAGCGGCTCAAGAATAAAGTATGATTTGTGTTCAATGCAGAGTCTCCATTTTAAGCCAAGAGAAACCATGAACTGAAAGAGTGATCACCCACTGTGGCCAAATACGGCCACCTTCCCACTCCAGCTCCCCAACTTGCCCTATTTGGAGAGGGGAGAGGGTCTGGAGAAGTAAAACCCAGGAGACGAGTGGAGGAGGAATGTCTGTTTAATCCCAGCACATCCTCTGCTGTCCTGCCTGCCCTGTGTCGTTGGGGGATGGTGAGTCCGCCGGGCAGCGTCACTTTTTCTTGGGCTCCTTACAAGCCACCACGTACCTCTGAGCCACATTGAGGGGAGGGGAATAGCCGTCTGCATAGGAGGTGTCTTCAAACAGGACCGAGTAGTCATCCTGGGGCTGTGGGGCAGGCAGACAGGAGGGCTGCTCAGAGAGCCCCAGTCCAGGACAGGCACCCCCTTCTCCCAGCCTAGACCACAGGAGCCTCTGGGCCGTGGACTCTCAGCCACTCTCATCATCCTTCACTCTGGGGTCAAGATGTCTTGGCCCAGTCCCTGCTGCTACACAGCTCTTTTCTCAGTGGCTGGAGACCCAGGGCAGTGAAAAGGGTCGGGAGAGGAAGGGGCGCTGACTCCCTTCCTAATGGGGCCATAGCTGGAGGGTCTGCTGCCTTTCAGGGACCCAGGGCAACTCAGATGGTGGCAGGTAGGGATCCTAGTCTCAGGTGGCTTGTGTCCCATGTCACCAGGAGCACAAGGGGGTAGGAGCCTGGGGCTCAGGGCAGGAGCTTCCCATCTCAGAGCTAGTTCTCCTAGGAATGCAGAAAGGGAGTTGCTGACTCAGGGCTTGCCAAGACTGCCAGGGGTTGCAAGGGGATGGTGACCTTTGGGGCTGGAGTGGAAGAGGGAGGGCAGCTGGTGGGTGCTGTCAGCTTGGAGCCTGTGAGATGAGGACAAGGGGAGGGAGGGGGGAGAGGACCCCTCATCTGTCTGATCAGCCTGTTCCTGACATCACCCATGGCGTCTCCCATGGAGGCTGGTTTACCCGCTGTGGGGGTGCGTGGATCAGGGCACGGTAGAAGCAGGTGGTCTGGGGATATAAGGCCAGCACGAGCTGCTCCTTCTGAAACAAGGCCTCAGGGTCCGTCTCTGGGTTGGCCTTCCACTGGGGCAGCGGGATGACACGGCGCCGGCTCAGGGTGTGTCTCCTGGGAGAAGAGGGGCTTATATCAACATGTGGCCAGGTGGGGATGCTCCTTCCCAGCCATTAGGCTGCCCCCAGGCTCCGTGCCCTACCCTGGCCTAGACACTCACTCTTTGCCTTCTTCATCGATGTCGTCTACCTCATACCTGTGGACAAAAGGAGGAAAACGCTGGATGCAGCCAGGGGTGCAGTGCCTGTCGGGGAGTGAGGATGGGGGAGGACCTGGTGCTCCTTGCACAGTTGGCCTCTGGGGAGCACCCTCTGGGGAGCTTTTCTCCTGCTGTGCAGACGGGAAGCGGAGCGGCAGCCCAGGCAAGTTCGGTGACCAGAAAGCAGCCCTGGGGCTGGTGTCACTCACTTGTTGGTGGCATGGCTGTAACTGACCAC
>NW_020266245.1:0-8055 GCF_003255815.1 Theropithecus gelada | reverse complement strand
GCTCCGCCTCCCAGGTTCAGGCCATTCTCCTGCCTCAGCCTCCGAGTAGCTGGGACTACAGGCGCCCGCCACCACGCCCGGCTAGTTTTTTGTATTTTTAGTAGAGACGGGGTTTCACCATGTTAGCCAGGATGGTCTCCATCTCCTGACCTCGTGATCCGCCCGCCTCGGCCTCCCAAAGTGCTGGGATTACAGGCTTGAGCCACCGCGCCCGGCCTCTTTCTTTTTTTCTTTCTTTCGTTCGTTCGTTCGTTCTTTTCTTTCTTTGTTTTCTCTCTTTCTTTCTCTTTCTTTTTCTTTCTTCCTTTCCTTTCTCTCTTCTGTCTTCTCTTCTCTTCTTTCTTTGTGGTGGAGTCTCACTCTGTCAACCAGGCTAGAGTGCAGTGGCGAGATCTCGGCTCACTGCAACCTCCACCTCCCGGGTTCAAGCGATTCTCCTGTCTCAGCCTCCCGAGTAGCTGGAACTACAGGCGCCAGCCACCACGCCCAGCTAATTTTTGTATTTTTAGTGGAGACAGAGTTTTACCATGTTGGCCAGGCTGGTCTCGAACTTCTGACTTCGTGATCTGCCTGCCTTGGCCGCCCAAGGTGCTGGGATGACAGGCGTGAGCCACCATGCCTGGCCTAAAAGTGATGTATTTCCTAAGGCAGCGCTGTCCAGTGAGAATGCAGAGCGAGCCCGTGTTTCTGAATTTTCTGGTAGCTGAGTTAAAAGGTGAAGTGGGGGGAAATTAATTACAATAGCATGATGTATTGAACCCAGTATACCCCGTTTTATCATTTCAACATGTATTCATCCTCAAAACTGTTGGTGAGATGTTTCACACTGCTTTTTCTTTTTCTTTTTTTGGGGGAGTGCTGTCTTTGACGTTCATTGTGTATTTTCCTTGAGAGGTGGCCCTTTCTGGTTGATAATTTGGGGAGGGCCCTGGCCCCGGATGCACCCAGCGTGATGCCAACCCGATGCTATAGATAGGGGCCTGGTGCTTAGTGGACCAGGACCCACGCCCCTTCCTCTCACCCTCCTATTCCTGCCCCCGCCTACCCCGGGCAGGACTTATGGCTCTGACGGTGTCTGGCTGGAGAAATGAGACACACCTGACATTCACCAGCAATGGCAGGAGACGCCGTGGCAGGTGCGGCTGAAGGAGAGCCAGGCTGTCTGGCAGTGGTCCTGGGCTTATCCTTCCTTTGGGCCCTCGCCCACAGCCTCTTGCCTTTGCCAGGGAGCACTGAACCGTGGACTGGTCCTGGGGACCAAGGGGTCCTGGCGGCCCAACCCGGGCAGCACCTCTGGCATCGCAACTGGTGGGAAGGCGCGGGGCTGGCGGGGCTTAGCTGCTTGGCGCTGAGGAGGTGTTTCCGGGAAGAGAACGGCAGGAAGTTGGAATGCTTATTTGGCTGTAGGAAAGCCCAGGAGAGAGACTTGTGGATCAACACAGGTCAGGAATAACATCCTATAGCCACAGGCAGCTTCAAAGGGCTTGAGCTATCAGGGCAGGATTGCGGGAGGATTTGCAGCAGGGAGGATGGGCACCCAGAGACCTGCTACCCACGCACCTAGCCTGCTGGGCTCAGATCTACCTCTCCGGGGTCTGTGCCTTTATTTCCAAAGTTGGGGTGGTTCTACAGGTCCCGCTTCAAGGCTGGGTGAGGTTAACTGAGTTACCATGCAAAAAACCTTTGGTGAAGTAGTTCTCACCCCAGGGGCAATTCTGTCTCTTAAGGGACACCTTGCCATAGCTGGGGACATTTGTGATGGTCAGGATTTAGGAGTGCTCCTGGTGTGGGGTGGGTGGAGGGCAAGGACACTGCTCAGCACCCTGCTGTGCCCCGGGCAGTGTCATCCCAGGGAAGGCTCCAGGCCAGTGTCCGCTGAGTGGAGGCTGAGGCCCGAATCCAGAGCGGCGCTGGCCAGGTGGGCCCCGGGAGGTCACAGTAATGATTTTTCTCTGGGTTTGTTTCTTTTCTTGACTGTGAATAGAGGTGTTGCACTAGAAGTTTCTAAAATCTTTTTCCATTCCAAGATAGCTTAGCTGGACAGGAATTTAAGGAGCCGTGGAAGTGATCATAAAGCAACTTGAAAATAATAGTTTTTGCGGCCTCTTTATTATAATGGGGCAGCCAGGTGGGTTGACCGGGGTTTTATGGGCCAGGAAGCAGGCGTGGAGGTTTCTGGGGGAAGCTGGACCCGAGGCAGCGTTGACCCCAAGACCAGGACTCCGCGTCTCTCCTGTTCTAGCCTGTTCCGTACGCCTCGTCAGGTTTTCTGCTCCGGTGAACTTGGAGTTTATTGGGGAGTGACAGATCCAGAGAACACGTCCCTTTGCTGCGTGGTGCCACTCAGGCCCTCGGGAGGGCTAGGGGTGTGACTGTGGGTCTTGCAAATGTGCTCCTCTTGATGAGAAGGATCTGGTTACATTTCGTGCCCTTGGGCTGTCCCCTGGCTCAGGCAGAGGTGTCCCTGCTGCAACCCCCACCCACTTCACAGGGTACCAGATGCCACTGCCTAGGAGTTACTAACGTACCTGGGGGTCTGGCACCTGCTCCGTGAAACGCGAGGTCTCCCTGTACTAATTAATCTGGCCTTTAGCCAAAGGGAGGGCTGCAGCCTTTGGGAACTGCCAGGCCGCAGTGGCTGTTACCCCCACAAGGTTCCTAGAGGGATGTTCATTAGAAAAATCATTCATTTTGTGGTATAAAAATCAGCAGTGACAGGCTGGGTGCAGTGGCTCCTGCCTGTAATCCCAGCACTTTGGGAGGCCAAGGCGGGCAGATCACCTGAGGTCAGGAGTTGGAGACCAGCCTGGCCAACATGGTGAAACCCCGTCTCAACTAAAAATACAAAAATTAGCCGGGTGTGGTGGCAGGCACGTGCAGTCCCAGTTACTTGGGAGGCTGAGGCAGGAGAATCTCTTGAGCCTGGGAAGTGGATCTTGCAGTGAGCCGAGATTGCGCCACTGCACTCCAGCCTGGGCAACAGAGCGAGACACAGTCTCTTAAAAAAAAAAAAAAATCAGCAATGAGTGAAGTGGAAACAAAACAATACAAGCTGTTGTCATCTCCAATGAGCTTCCAAGGTCTCTGCTCCATCCATGTGGATGTTTGGGAGGGACCCTCTGTGGGCTCCAGGGGGCTGGTTTAGAGGTGGTAGAATGTTCTAGCTCTATCAGGCCGGGACTCCCAGCTGGTGACCTGTGATGCCGCCGGGTGACAGACAGGCAGAGGGTCCTACTGTGCAGGCTGGGGCGGCCGGAGGCTTGGAGCCGAGTGTGGTGAGGATGGAATCAAGGGAGCTGGCCCCCGTTCGCTGTGCTGGGGTGAGAGGCGGGTGTGAGCATGGCAGGAGGCTTTGGGGGCCGAATGTGCAGTGGAAGCCAGGACAGTAAGCGGGAGAGCCCGTGCTGGAACGCAGACCCGCCTTCACTGCCCCCAGCATTGGGCGATGACCGCTTATCCTGTGGGCGGATGGTTTTGCTCTGAGCCTCAGCACAGGCTCCAGGAGCACAGCCTGGGAGCGCGGATTGGGACTGTCGGTCTCTGGCCAAGGCTGTGTGCGTCTCAGGAAGCCGCCCCGGCAACCGGCCTCCACCTCTGTGTGCTCTGTCCGCACCATCTCCCGGTTCTTCCTCGCTGTCTGGGCCAGGAGCAGCCCGGAAGAGAAATTGGATCTCTTTTCAGCCTGAGCTTCTCTTTTAGCCTGAGCTGAAAGAGGTCCTCTTTGGAAGCAGCTCCCCAGCCCGGCTTGGATTGGTCCCCTCTCTAGTGCCCCGGGGAAGCAGTGACGGATTGAGGACTTGGTCCTGGTCCGACCTGCAGTGGGGGCTGTGACGGGGTCCTGATGTGCCCATGTGCCATGGCACTCGCCAGGGGCCGGCATATCTGCGGTCTCCCGGGGGTTTCATGGGCCACATCCGGGGCAGCGCTTGGTTTGGAGTCTAGAGCCAGAGGCTGGCGTGGGACCTGAGCTCACGAACTCTGTCAGTGCCACTGACTTGGGGCATTGTCTCCGTGTACCTCGCTGTGGGGCGATGGCAAGAGTACACGGGTAATGGTCACTGAGCGCCGGCCATGGGGGCTCTCGATCCTGGCTGTCAAGTAGAAGCTTCATGGGTGCTCTTCATGGTCAGCTGACTCTGCTGTCTCCGATAGCAGAAGACAGCAGAGGCACCTGCCCCCTGCCATGGCAGGTCGGCAGGCACAGAGAAGGGTTTGGGAGGCTGTGTCCTCCAGCGTCCCCATGTTTACTGTGCCAGGTCAGGTGCTGAGGAGCCAGCGGGGAAGACATGAGGACCGGAGAGAGCCTAGATGAGGGCCCTCGAGGAGTGGCGCTGCTTTAGCTGGGGGAGCAGGGAGGGCCTCTCCCAGCAGGCGACATTCAGACCAAGACCTCTGAGCGACTCACAGCTGCCCACCTTTGCAGGATTTGGGACAAGAGCGCTCCAAAGGAAGTGCAGGCAGCACGTGCAGAGGCCCCGAGGCGGAACGAGGCGCAGCTCATTGAGCTGGCAGGAGCAGAGGCTGGCGCAGCAGTGCCTGCTGCCTAGTCAGCCGTGAGGGGCAAGGGCTGGAGGCACTGCTGTCAGAGATTTATGCCTTTGTGTGTGTGTGTGTGTGTGTGTGTGTGTGAGAGAGACGGAGTCTTGCTCTGTCGCCTAGGCTAGAGTGCAATGGCACGATCTCTGCTCACTGCAACCTCTGCGTCCTGGGTTCAAGCGATTCTCCTGCCTCAGCCTCCTGAGTAGCTGGGATTACAGGTGCCTGCCACTACACCCGGCTAATTTTTGTGTTTTTAGTAGAGATGGGGTTTCGTCATATTGCCCAGACTGGTCTTGAACTCCTGACCTCAGGTGATCTGCTCGCCTTGGCCTTGTAAGAGTTAAAGAGGAAAGAAACATGAAACGCGGCTGGCAGTTAGAGACAAGTTTTCTTTAGTTAAAACCTGAGAGGCGCTCCTGGCTGATTGTGGTCAGGAGCGCTTTCTCCTGTAGACTAAGAGGATATATTGGTTTTGGGGTGAGGGCTTATCACAAGCTTGAAATGTTTGTGTGTGGGGAGAAGTTTGTGGCAGGGCTGGAGTCTGTCTGGGAGGAGGGGAGGTTATCTTCCTGGCCGGCGGGGGGGCTGTCTCGGGGCTGGCCTGTCTCTGGTTGGGGAGAAGTTTGTGATGTTTCTGGCTGGAGATGTTATCTGTGGTTGATGGTCATGCTGATCTTTTTTTTTTTTTTTTTTGAGACGGAGTCTCGCTCTGTTGCCCAGGCTGGAGTGCAGTGGCCGGATCTCAGCTCACTGCAAGCTCCGCCTCCCGGGTTTACGCCATTTTCCTGCCTCAGCCTCCCAGGTAGCTGGGACTACAGGTGCCCGCCACCTCGCCTGGCTAGTAGAGACGGGGTTTCACCGTGTTAGCCAGGATGGTCTCGATCTCCTGACCTCGTGATCTGCCCGTCTCGGCCTCCCAAAGTGCTGGGATTACAGGCTTGAGCCAGGTCATGCTGATCTTAGCTGTTAGGCTGACACCCTTTGGATTGAGTGGCCTCTTATTAAGGTGAACTTTTAGAATGAGGGGCTTGTGTGGGATGGCGGTGCTTCTCCTGTCAGGCTTCCCAAAATGGTGGGATCGTGGGCGTGAGCCGCTGCGCCCAGCCCGTGTGTTTTAAAGACCTCTCTGGTGACTGTCGGGAGTGAAGGCAGGGGACCTGTTGGGAAACTCCAGGCATCACCCAGGTAATCCAGTGGCTCAGGAGAAGGGAGTCTGGGCTGGGACCGCAGGCTGGACTGCGGGCGGCTTTTGGAGGCAGACGGGATAGGCCTGGCTAGTGGGTTGAATGTGGAGGAAGGAGATCACTGCCACTCCCAGGGTGCAGCAGCTGGTTTCACGCCCCCGACTCGGCCACTTCCTCCGCAGCTATGTGGTCTTGGGCTTGAGAACGTGGGAATAACAAACTCAGTTTCTCCCAGGCTGTCGGAGCAGTCACAGGTCCCTTCCAGCACACGCGAGCAAAACGGCACAGGGGCAGGAGCCGGGGTCCTCCATTCAGTTCACTCCTACCTGGAGGCTGCATCTGGGAGGACAGGCTGCAGGCTCCTCCCCACAAACCTGCCCCCCATGGCCCTTGCCAGTCACAAGCCCCAGGCTGTGCCCTGAGCTTCTGCCGGCCTGGCTGGAAACGAGCCTTCTCATGAACCCCTCTTTGAGCTGAATTTGCTAATGCACCTCTCAAGACTCAGGGAGGCTGTCACTCACTTTACCAGCTTATTAGAAAGGATTTTACGGCCGGGCGCGGTGGCTCACGCCTGTAATCCCAGCACTTTGGGAGGCCGAGGTGGGCGGATCACAGGGTCAGGAGATCGAGACCATCCTGGCTAACACGGTGAACCCCCGTCTCTACTAAAAATACAAAAAATTAGCCGGGCGAAGTGGCGGGCGCCTGTAGTCCCAGCTACTCGGGAGGCTGAGGCAGGAGAATGGCGTGAACCCGGGAGGCGGAGCTTGCAGTGAGCTGAGATCCGACCACTGCACTCCAGCCTGGGCGACAGCGCGAGACTCCGTCTCAAAAAAAAAAAAAAAAAAAGAAAGGATTTTACAAAGGAGGCTGATGATGAAGAGGTGTGTAGGGTGAGGGGTGTGGGAAGGGGCACAGAGCTTCCATGCTCTTCCCAGGCCGTGCCGCCTCCAGGAACCTCCACGCATTCAGCTGTGGGGAAGCTCCCAACCCGGTCCTCCAGGTTTTACCTCAGCTTCCTCACGGAGGCTTGGATGACATCATTGCATTGGTCTGGCTGATCAAGTCAGCCTTCAGCCCCGTGCCCCTCCCCTCCCGTCCCACCTGGGTCTTTTCAGTGTTTTCAGTGAACGGCTGCTTCCTGCAGCTCCCCGGGGGCTGCCAGCCCTCAGTCACCTCATTAGCACACCGGAGGATTCTGAGGATCTGAGGGAGTCATGGGCCAGGAAACAGGACAAAGTGTATTTCACAGTCTCACTGGGCCGGTCCCTTGCCTTCACTTCCTTATCTGTGATGAGAGGACGGGAGGGTGACTGTCTGGACAGCGCTGGAGTGGTAGAAGTGAGTCATTGGCGTGGAGGCATTGGCGGGGTGCTCTGTGAAGCGCCCTGTGTTCTGGGGTGGAAGCTGCTTGCCCAGTGCTGGTTCTTGCCTCTCTAAGGATGGTGGGGTGGGGTGTGTTCACACGTGCTGTTGAGTGTGATGGCCAATCTTCCTTTCTTTTTTCTGTTTCTGTTTCTTTTTCTTTTGTTTGTTTGTTTGTTTGTTTTTGAGAGGGAGTCTTTCTCTGTCGCCCAGGCTGGAGTGCAGTGGCGCGATCTTGGCTCACTGCAACCTCCGCCTCCTGGGTTCAAGCAATTATCCTGCCTCAGCCTCCCCTAGTAGCTGGGATTACAGGTATACACCACCATGCCCAGCTAATTTTTTTGTATTATTAGTAGAGACAGGGTTTCACCATGTTGGCCAGGCTAGTCTTGAAGTCCTGACCTCAGGTGATCTGCCTGCCTCAGCCTCCCAAAGTGGTGGGATTACAGGTGTGAGTCACCGTGCTCAGCTTTCTTCTTTTTCTTGTGAGACAGAGTTTCGCTCTGTTGTCCAGACTGGAGTGCAGGGGCAGATCTTGGCTCACTGCAACCTCTGCCTCCTGGGTTCAAGCGATTCTCCTGCCTCAGCCTCCTAAGTAGCTGTGATTACAGGCATACGCCACTGTGCCCAGCTAAATTTTGCATTTTTAGTAGAGATAGGATTTCACCTTGTTCACCAGGCTGGTTTTGAACTCCTGACCTCAGGTGATCCACCCGCCTCGGCCTCTCAAAGCGCTGGGATGACAGGCGTGAGCCACGATGTCTGAGTCAGTCTTCCTTTTCATGTTACCCCTTGTTAATTTCCTTTAGAAAGAGTTTGGGGCCGGGCGCGGTGGCTCAAGCCTGTAATCCCAGCACTTTGGGAGGCCGAGGCGGGTGGATCACGAGGTCAGGAGATCGAGACTATCCTGGCTAACATGGTGAAACCCCGTCTCTACTAAAAATACAAAAAACTAGCCGGGCGCGGT